>NC_052049.1:117099288-117251788 GCF_903992535.2 Arvicola amphibius
ATAGAGATAAACTTAGAGTCGGTGTTTTGTTTTGTTTTGTTTTAAGTCACTAGCTATTTTTACAGTATTGATCTAGCATCTTGGAAGTAAAAATAAATCACAATGCATGTGGTGGGAAATAACACAAAGAACGAAGACTTTCTATCAAGAAACTTGTAACAGCTTAAGGGATGTGTAGCTGTTGTGACCCACGCTATAGCCCCAGAACTCAAAGGGTTGGGTGGTAGAACAGCTGCTCGGTTCAGGAGAGCACTTGCTTGCCTGGTTGGCATACAGCTGTTGTCAAATTGACACAAACCTGGATAGGAGGGGGTATCTCACCTGAGGAAATGCCTCCATCAGATTGGTCTGGGGGCACATCTGGGGGCATGTTTTCTTAATTGCTGACTGATGAAAGAGAGTCCAGCCCACTTTGGGTGGTACCATCATCCCTGGACAGATGGGCCTGGGCTATATAAGAGCTAGGCTTAGAGGAGTCTTTAACTTCAGAACTGGGAGGCAGAACCTGCTCTACATAGTGAGTTCCAGGACAGCTAGGACTGTGAAGAGAGATCTTGTCTCAAAAGAAAGAAAGAAAGAAAGAAAGAAAGAAAGAAAGAAAGAAAGAAAGAAAGAAGGGAGGGAGGGAGGGAGGGAGGGAGGGAGGGAGGGAGGGAGGGAGGGAGGGAGGGAGGGAAGAAAAGAAAGAGAAAAGAAAAGAAGAAAAACCGAGCAAGCCAGGAGGAGAAATGCAGTAAGCTTTAACTCCTTCCTCCAGTTTCCTGCCTTGGCTTCCCTTCTTGCTGGGCTGTAACCTGTAAGTCAAACAAACCCTTTCCTCCCCAGTTTGTCTTTGGTCAGTGTTTTATCACAGCCACAAAAAGGACAGTTGTGAACAGAAAGACCTGAGTCCAATCCTCTAGAACCTATGATGTTAAAAAAAAATGAAAAGTGCTGGAAGCTCACCCTTAAAATTCAAGAGCTTTGGAGGCAGAGACAGGTGGAGACTGGCTCATCTGTGAGCCAGTCTAGGCTACTTGGGAAGTTCCAGATCAGTGAGAGACTCTGTTAAAAAGAGAACAAGCCAGGCGGTGGTTGTGCACACCTTTAGTCCTAGCGCTCAGGAAGGCAGAAGCAGGCAGATCTCTGTGAGTTCAAGGCTAGCCTGGTCTACAGAGCGAGTTCCAAGAGAGCCAGAGGGAGGTACACAGAGAAACCTTGTCTCAAAAGACCAACAAAAAAAAAGGAAAGAAAGAAAGAAAAGAAAAGAAAGAAAACAGATAAAGTGGATGGAATGATAACTGATATCATCTGAGGAATGATCGCTGAGGGCCTGTGAGATGATTCAGCAACTTGATGCCTGCCACAAAGCTGGAACACACATAACAGGAGAGAACTGACTTACACTGCCCATTGCGACTTGAACACACAAGCATGCGCGTGCGCGGGCGCGCGCGCGCGCGCACACACACACACACACACACACATAGGAGATATATATATATATATATATATATATATATATATATATATATTAAGAAATGGCAGTGAGGTTACTCTCTAGCTTCCACAAGCATCCACAGCACCCGCACATAACTTCGCATGCATGAATATGCTTGAACACACACACACACACACACATACAAAAGAAAATTGACTCAAAAAAAAGAACAGAAAGAATTGACTGAACCTAATTGTGAATTATGTGTAACCCAGTTCAGTAACAAACAAATGTATGTGACAACATGGGGTGGGAGAGCCATATTTTCCAGTTTTTCCTTATCTACAATAATAATAATATGTTTTTGCTTTCTTTCACCAAGGCAGGAAATGCTAGATTTTAAAAGTTCAATTGGACATCCTTGTTCCAAGGGAAAATATTAATGAAAAGACCTTATTTTTTCTATATTTATCTCCAAATAAGCCACTGAAGGCAAAGCTGAGCAGTTCTACTTTATCTTAATCAATATAAAATCCAAAGAAAAAAGTTAAGGAAGCAACTGAGAGCCATCCTAACCTCTTCTTAGGGCTTGTTATCCACCTGCCCTGATGTTTCACATGACGTAGCTCTTGTTGGGTGCCATTTAGTTATTTGTTGGTTTGTTTGTATTTATTGAGATAGAATGTCTTGCAGTCTCTCAGGTTTGGCTTCATACTCACAGCAATCCTCCTGTTTCAGTCTCCCGAGTGCTATTCAGATCATGCTTAACGTTGGACTCCAGGAAGCGAGATGTCCATAATAATCCACTGATAACTACAGGGTGAGGAACTGTATCCCTTCTAGCCAGGGGACGCGTTAGCCACAAGAAATTAAGTCTCCAAAATTCTAGTTCAATATCCAATTAAAAAGAGACTTTAAGAAAGGGACCTTAAAGGGGTTATCTATTAGGAGTGGGTGACACTAGGCCTTTCAGGTGAGGATTCTCTTGGCATTAAATTAAACAACCCCCTCTAGATAGACTGGTCCTTTCACTAGGTTATGGAAAAGTCAGACTGAGAAAAGAGAAAGTTAGGGGCTGGAGCGATGGCTCAGGGGGTTAGAGCAGGTGCTGCTCTTCCAGAGGACTTGGGGTTCATTTCCCCACACCCACATGATGACTCATAAGTGTTTATAACACCAGTCCTAGGGGATCAGATCTTCTGGCCTCCACAGATCCAGACATGCAAGTAGTACACAAAGACAAATCACTCATACACATATAATAAAAATAAATAAATCTTTTTTTTTTTTAAAAAAAGGAAAAGTGAAATTTGCTGTTGAAAGGAGGAATTTGGGAATATTGATTGATTGAATCTTGTGTATCTTAGGCTGGCACTATCTTGCCATGTAGCCAAGATTGGCCCTGAACTTTTGATACTCTTGTTTCTGGCTCCAGACTGTTGGGGTTACAGCATGCACTACCATGCTTAAAATCCTAGCATACGGGAAGCTGAGGCAGGAGGATTGCTACCAGTTCCAGGCTAGTCTAAGGTATGTAAAGAACTCCATACAGTCCTGGGTTTCACAGCAAGATACTGTTCTTAAAAAACAAACACACGGGCTGGGGAGATAGCTCAGAGGTTAAGAGTACTGGCTGCTCTTCAAGAGGACCCGGGTTCAATTCCCAGCACCCACATGGCAGCCAGCAACTGTACTCCAGTTCAAGGGCTCCTGACACCTTCACACCAATGCACATAAAATGAATTTAAATAAAACTATTTAAAAAAAAACCAAACACACATAAAAATAGGAAATTCTGTGATTTAATGCAGAAAAATGGAGGGAGATATAATCAGAGTATCGTATCCCGGCATTTGGGAGATAGAGCAGAAGAATCATGAGCTAAAAGACATCCTCAGCTACATAGTGAGTTCAAAACCAGCCTGAGCTACATGAGACCAAACCTTAAATAACAAAAACAAAATATTACAAATGTTTAAAAGCATTTTTAACATTTATTAAAAATGTATAAGATACCTGAGCCAGGGAAGGATAGAAAAAAACAGATGAACAAAACCAGAATTCTAGAAACAAACAGCAGCATAGTGTTGGCAAGTGCACAAGGTAAAATGGGTTTTCAGACCAGTTAGAAACACAAGAGCAATGACCTAGAATACTACAGAGCAGCAGCAGGGAGTGGACTGTCACTACACATAGCAGACGAGCCTGGGAGAAGTGACATGAAGGGGCAGCTCATCTGTGGCTGCCACGCCCACTGTGGCCTTGTAGTGGACTAAATAACCATGTTTGGGGGAACCTAGCCTTTTTTTTAAAAAACGTGAAATACAGGTTTATGGCTATAATCTCAATACTTGGGAGGCTGAGGCAGGAGGATTTGCTAAGAACTGGAGCCCACTTTGGGCTACATTTTGAGATTGCTGCCTCTAAAACAAACAAACAAAGAAACAAAAAACCAAATCAAGCAAACAGAAAGGATCAAAGGTCGAAGGTCATGTATATGTAGTTCCGTGTTTGTGATTTTCTTGAATTATAAAGGTTGAGAGTATGGCTGGGGACTCAGCTCAGTTACAGAAGAGGAAAGGTCAGACGTGGATGCTAGAACCCACTTAACGCCAGACACATTAGCAAGAACTGTGATTCCAGTTTCCCTGTTGTGGATGGAGCCAGAGGGAGGGGAATCCCCCAGAAAGAAGCCCAAAGGCCAGACTGGCATATGCAGAAATAAACAACAGAGAGACCCTTTCTCAAACATGGTAAGGAAGATGAGGACCAGTACCCAAGGTTGTCCTCTGACCTCTATATATGTGCTGTGGCATGCATGCCTTTACACACACACACACACACACACACACACACCACACACACACACACACACACACACTCACACTCACACGGTCTGTAGACAGCTCAGTGAGTGGCATAGCCTTGGGATGACGGTGCACCGGGGGCAGGCAGCTTTGTTATGGTGGTGGCCGCGCTAAGAGGACATCCAGTGTCCTCCGAAGACAGAGTGTGCTGGCTACTTTTATGCCAACTGGGCACAAGCTAGAGTCATCAGGGAAGCTGGAATCTTAACTGAGACTATGTCTCCATAGGATTGGCCTGTAGGAAATTTTTCAGGGTATTTTTTTTTCTTTGATTGATGTGGAAGGGCTCAGCCAGGTGTGGGTGGTGCCAACCCGAGACAGGTGGTCCTGGGTATAAGAAAGCAGGCTGAGGGAGTTGTGAGGAATAACCAGTGAGCAGCATTCCTTCATGACCAGGTTCCTGCCATACTTGAGCTCCTGTCCTGACTTCCTTCAGTGTGGGTTGTGACCTGGCGGTTGGAAGATGAAATAAACCCTTTCCTCTCAGGCTGCTTTTGGTGGTAGCGTTTTTATCACAGCAATAGTAGCCCCACCTAGGATAGAGTGTGAAGGCTGGGTGGACAGAGTAGTGCCATTGAAAGGCCATGAAACCCTTAAAAGGTGGGGCCTGGTAAGAGGTCTCTTCCTCACTGGAATCTGCCATTGAAGGGGACTTGGACCCTTCCTGCCCTTCTCCGCCTTTGCTCTGAGGCATGTTCCTGTGGTAAGTGCTGCTGAAGGCCCCAAAGTAATGAAACCCACTAACCAAGGAATGGAACCTCCAAAACCCTGAGCTGAAACAAGGTTTTATTTTTGTTTGTTTGTTAAAGATTTATTTATTTATTATGTATACAGTGTTCTGCCTGCATGTATGACTGCAGGCCAGAAAAGGGCACCAGATCTCATTACAGATGGTCGTGAGCCACCATGTGGTTGCTGGGGATTAAACTCGGGACCTCTGAAGTGGTGCCAATACTCTTAGGCACCAAGCCATCTCTCCAGCCCCCGTTTCTGTTTTTTATTGTTCGTTTGTTTTGTTGTTGTTGTTTTTGATAGGGTCTCAAATGAGTCCTCCCACCTTCTGATAACAGTCGAGAAAAAGCCCTTTACACATTCGCAATAATCAGGGCAGAGATTTTTCTTTTTCCTTTTTCAAATTTCAGACAGTAAGTATTGGATCTAACAAGCAAACCCTCTCTCACCAGGCAAGTGCTCAACCATTCAACTGCAACCCCAGACCTGGTTGTCTACTATAATATGCCATTATCACTAACAATGGAAAAGATACGTAAATCAGCTCCATCTCCAAAAAATGCAGACTCTTCCTAGTACCAGCAGTTCAGCCAAAGTCTTAGGACTAGACCTCTGTCCAGGCTTCTGCATAAAGCGTGGAGGACAAGAGGCTGGCTGTGGAGGTTTATTCCTGTGGTCTCAGTGCTCAGGAAGCAAAGGCAGAAGGATCAGAAGCACAGTGCCATCCTTAGTGAGTTTGGGGGCAATCAGGGCTACATGAGACCTGTCTCAATCAATCAATCATTCAATCAGTCAACCGACCAGAACAGCAAGAGCAAGAAAGGGCAGGTTAGTCCTTACCACATCCAATACAGCATGAACACATAGGTCCAGGTAGACAGTGGTGGCCTCAGCCCAGTTGTAAACTGGCCTGACATCCTTGTGATACCGCCGTAAGAGCTGCCTGGTGAGACGATGCAGAGAGGGAGTCCTGGGATGGGGAGTCGCTGTGCCTAGGATACCTAAAAAGAAAGCTGTCGCTGTGAAGATGAAGACAATGAGCATCTTTAGAGAGCAGTAGACAGACCGTTTGGGACATGGTGGCTCTCTGTGCGACAGTCAACTGACTCCAGGCTGTCCAAATTCACAGCCAGTGGGTGGGCTTTCTAGTAGACACTTACTTAAAGTAAGCTGACAGCCCAAGATCCCTGTGAGGGCTAATCTCGGCTGTTGGTGTGAATTCAAATGAGGAATTGCCTCCAGCAGGCTGACTTATAAGCATGTCTGTGAGAGATCGTCTTGACTATTAATTGGTACAGGAGGGTGCAGCCCATTGTGGGCACTCTCATCTGTGGGCAGGGTGTCTAGGCCATTTAAGAATGGCAAGTGATCCAGAGTCTGGGAGCAAGCCAGTAAGCAGTGTTCCCCCAATGGTATCTGCTTCAGTTCCTGCCTTAAGGACTTTTCTTGATAGGGGACTGTAACCTGCAAGATGAACAAGCTGCTTTAGGTTATGGCGTTTATGACACAACAGGAAAACAAATTAGAATATTCCCTCAAACGAGACTGAATTGTAAAGATACATAAAGCGACTTCATCTTCAGGAATGCAAACGGTACCTTGAGTTCCATTTCACAGTGCTTATGCCGAGACAGGATTCTGTCTCTGTTCCTGTCATGTACTCTGCTGTATGATGAAAAATTCACCTACACCCTTAGCCCAAAGTTAACCCCGTGTTGGTTTGTGTTTGTGAGTGTGGGCAGGTGCATGTACCACATGGAAGACACTGGGTGTCCCAATCCATCACTCTTTGACTTACTCCCCTGAGACAAGATCTCTCACTGAGCATGGACCTAAATTAGCAACCAGCAAGCCCCTGTGACTCTCATGTCTTTGTTCCTTACGGAGCTGAAGTTATAGGTCATACAGAGCCATGCCCAGCTTTTTCCATGAACACTGGGGATTCAAACTCAGGACCTCACACTTTGAAACAAAACCACCTTACTCACTGAGCTGCCTCCCCAGGCCTGTATTTTATTTTTCCTTTCTTTCTTTTGATTTCCCATGTGCAATGGACAATCCATTGATCCCAAAGATCGGCATGGATTTCCACCTAATGAAGTCAATGAGAGTTCAATTCATGCTCTTTTGTTTCCACTGAAAAATCTATTTTCTCACACCATCTGTCCTTGACTAAAATGTACTTGTCAGAAAAATGAGATCTTTGCTTTGGGAAAATTCTCCCTGGCTTCAGGAAACAATCATCTCCTCTGATCCCGGAATCTTGATTTGCTAGGAGTCACGATTGGTGTCGAGGCAGGAGAAAGCAAGCAAGGGAAACAAACACCAGGGATTGGAAGTGACAGATTTGTGAGGGCTCTCTCTGAATTGCAAAAAGATATTTTGTTCACAAGCTTCGCCAATCCTTGGGGAATTTGAAGCTTCGATAAGTCATTGGGCTAAAGCAAATTGCACACCTCCCCTCCCATACTGCCCGGGATGAAAGCTGTCTGAGGTGTCCTGCGTGTGGACTGGCCCTATTTTGATGAATTCCTGAAGGTCTGAGGAATCCAGTAGGAAAGTGAATGAGATCACTTCTCCCTGTGCAACAATCCTGTTTGGACCCGTGTCTTTATGAATTAAGTCATGCTACCTGCCACCACAAGCAGCAATTTCTATGATTTTATCAATGTCAGGGAGGTGGAAACCAAAACGACCAATGACGATGCTGGAGTTGTCATCCTGGGCTGGTAGCGGGCAGAGAAACACACTTTCCTTATCATCAGAACTGTGAACTCAATGAGCATTTTAACTCCCTGACTGTTCACCCAGAAAGAAGCTTAGGGTGGGATCAGCTATTTGGGCATGCAGGACGAAGGTGGGTGGCTTTCACGGGACATCATTTTTAAGGTCTTTGTGAATTGTTATTGTCAAAACATGCGGTGTGACTCTCTATCTGAGAACATTGCTCACTGTTGTACCCCAGGGAGGGGAAGTCGGGAGTATCAAACCAGGCAGTCCCATGATCCCCTACAAAGTTTGCTTTGGGCAGCAGCTGTTTTTTTTTTCCCTCTCTTGGGAATCCCCAATTCAAGTCTCAGTTGGAGAAATTCTGAAATGGGCATGATTCAACCCAGGAAATAGACGTGGATAAATTATAATGCTGAGAGGTGAAGGTACGTTCTTTGTACCCTCCACTCAAAGGGACCCAAATAATCTCTCTCTCTCTCTCTCTCTCTCTCTCTCTCTCTCTCTCTCTCTCTCTCTCTCTCTCTCTCTCTCTCTGACTCTTATGGTGTCCTGGAGAAGATAGACCCATGCTTTCTAGAAGGTGTCAAAAGCCTAGGTACAAAGAGAAAGTTTTGCAGGCTAGGACTAGGAATAAAGAGAAAGATAAAAAGCAAATGAAAGTAAGCTCACATAAACGCAAAGAGAACCGAGTTCTGGCATAAGCTGGGAGGAAATAATAAATTGCATTTCTACTATGAATGCAAATTTGCCCAAGGAGAAAGATCAATTACAGGAGAGAGATTAAGGATTTAAGTGACCATTAATTAGCAGCAAATGATGCCCCCTTGAAAGCTAATGTGACATTCACACAGCACTAAATGACTCAAAGTTCAAGGCTGTTTCCATAGACACTGATGCAAGCTACCGTCGGGCTCAGGAGAGATTCCTGGCCTGTCTCCTCAGGTCCAGATAACCAGCTTCCTTTAAGTCACTTGTATTGTTTCTGGAGAATGAATCTATTAGGAACTGAGCTATGAAGTATTTGGGGGTGAACAGATTTTAAAAAGACAATACGAATGCAAAGGCAGGCATGGTGGTACATGTCTGGAATCCCAGCCCTCAGAAGTTGAGGTGGGGAATCACAAATCTGAGGATAGCCTGGACTGCATACTGAGTTACAAGCCAGACTGGACTAAAGACTGAGTCCCTACTCAAAAATGACAGCAACAACAACAACAACAACAACAACAACAAAAGCATTCTTTCTTTTTCACTTGTTGTTTTGTTTGGGTTTGGTGAGTGTGTGTGTGTGTGTGTGTGTGTGTGTGTGTGTGTGTGTGTGTGTGAAGAAGGCACAATTATTACAGATTCAGTGAAAGTATGCCCAGGGCTATAGCTTCCAAATTAAGGGCTGGCGCTGAAGCACAGCTGGTCTGCATTCAGAGAACAGCCTCGTAGGCATGACACTATAGTGACCTTAGGACCAGCACTGAATACGCCCTTGGAAGGAAAACCGATACACCCTGCACAGTGTCTATTACTGAGCAGAAGCAGCCAGTGGTCTTTCCTGAGCCGGTGCTTTCTGGGTTGATAATATCTTACATTTGTGTTACACATTACGCTTCCACAGTCTGATCTCCGTGAATATTCCAGATAAAAACCAACCTAAGGGTATGAGGGTGAGGACCCGTAAACAGTGCTTGCCTAGCACACATGAAAGCGTGGGTCCCTCCCTCGGCATCACATACCCAGGACGAGATGGTGCACAGCTGTAGCCTAGAATTTGAGAGGTGGATGCAGGAGGATCAGAGTTCAGCATTCAGGTTTACGGTATGTTCAAGGCTAACCCAGGCTACATAAGGCCCTGAAAAACTGCCTAAAGAATGAATTGACTTATGTGGGTCAGTGAATAGTGAGGCTGTAGGTGTACAAGCCTAATCCCTAGCACCGCTCAGTGCAGAGGACAAAAACCAGTTCTGCTGTTTACAAGTCAACTCTGTAGTACAATGTCAGATCCCTTTGCCACAGATGCCCTCCGTGTGATTTACGAGGAGGCCTCAGCCATTAGACCCTGGTAAAACATTCTTCCTGTCCCGCTGAGCACAGAACATCAGAGGGAAAGCTGGTAAGAAGGATCTCCTGAGGCTTCTGGATGTCGGTTCTTTATTTTATCTTATTTTCATGTTGATAGTTATTTTCTGCAAAGAAATCCATTTGGCATTAATGAAATTTCCTCTATTTTACTCTTATAATTAAGATAGGCTTTTATCCTTGAAGTTAAATGTTCAGGATATCTGTGCTATTTTTCTTCTCTACCAAACAGAAAGAAAAAAATCATTTCCAGTGTTTTCTTCCTTTCTCTGTAAATTCCCAGCTTTCTAGCTACCAAATGTCTTTATTTCCTTTCTATAACTGACTTGCATAACTACTTGCAGTTATATTTTAAACTTTGAGAATTCAGACCCAAATTCTAGGAGCACCCACAGAGAGGGAGGGCATGAGGGGGATGCTGGAAAAAAGTAGCATGTTAGAAGTCAGAAACAGTTGGAGTGTAGGAAAAGACACTTTAACAGATTAGTCCTCATGCTTCTCCACATTCTTAACACTGTGACCCTGTAATACAGTTCCTCATGTCATGGTGACCTCCAACCATAAAGTTATTTTTTGTTGCTACTTTATAAGTGTAATTTTGCTACTGTTATGAATTGTAATGTAAATATCTGTGCTTTCTGGTGGTCTTAGGCAGCCCCTGTGAAAGGGTGGTTTGGCCCCCTAAAGGGGTCACGACTCATGTGTTGAGAACCACTGGATTAGAGAAGGGGATGTAAGAAGAAGAGAATGATGCATACCCAGGTGTGGGTATGGATCTCCCACAGATCCTTCATTTTACACTCTTTTTAAGAAATTAATTGCATCCTAACTAAAACAGTTCAATATATATATATAGTGAATGTTACCATGGAAATATCATTTCATACATTAAAACACATACAATCTCTAAAGTATTTTGAGAGAAATCACACACTCAAAACTTGCATGTTTTTGCAGCTGCTGTTAGCAATATACTAGCCACGTCTATAGATTCTGTAAAGCTGGATTTAAACACTGAAGTATCTAAACAGTATGCAGGCATCTACAGTTGAGATATATCCATGGGACTCTTCCTCTGCTCAGCTAAAGGCTTATATTAATGCCAAGGCTATCTAGGATCCTAAAACCTGCTCTCCGTTCATATCTGAAAGAGATTGCCCCATGCTTAATGCAAATTACCACAGTGAGCCGGATTTCCTCAGACATGAAGATTTGCCCACCAACTGTAATGTTTCAGGGTGAATTTTCACCTGTATAAAGTCCCAGGGCACGATGCTGTATAGCTGTGCATGATTGTGTGTGGGAGGGGACATAGAGACATATCGCTTGTCTCTATCCTAGGACTAGCGTTCAACAGAGTATGAATAAAAAGGAATGACTCTGAAGTGTTCCCGCTCCGTGGGGACACCACACTGCGAGAGCTAAGACAGTGCCCAGTCTAACTATGGGCAGGACTTACCTACAGCAGCCACCAGGAGGCAGGACCACGGAAGACTCATCGCACTTGCCAGCTGTGCTGGGGCAGGGACCAGAGAAGAGGGGTGACTGTAGGGTGGCTCGGCACCTCTCCACCCTGTGCTTCTGCTTGCTCACTTGTGGTAACCTTGGTGCTATTTTGTGGGCATGCCACTGGACCGAGGCATACAAACACCACATGGAGGTTTTGAGATTGATGCCTTCATGAACCCCACTAGCATCTCCATTTGGCTCTGCCCTAGGACGATGGCCAACAGTCCATCTCCCTTACAGGAGACGGCTAAGTGAATAATGCAATAGAAGAGGAGCCCCTGAGGAGAGGAAATTCCACGCTAATATGATTTCCTTTACAGCCTTTACCTAAGGCAATGTTCTTGCTGGCATCCAGGACCCTAATTTCATTAATAATTGAGATCCAGATAGCTGTCTTAAATCAGACTTAGGCGGTAACGTCTTCAGGCTTGGGGAACAGTCGCTGGGCTCTTGAGTTACAAGCGGCTAATGGGAACCTGGTATTGTCTAATGAACATCAACTACAAACAATACAGCAGAGAGAGTGCTTTTTGTCTCTGCTAGGCCCCTTTAATTAAGAGAAACATTGATTTTTGATAAATAGAAATGCTTTTTAAGTTTTCACCAAACATGGTCCAAAAAGTAACTAGGATGCTTCTTGAAGATGAGAGCTATTAATGTTTAGCATCATTCAATAAAAGACTTTCTTTAATGTCCCTTTTAAAAACTATTTTTGTTTACTTTGGGGTTTGGGGTGTGGAGGTCAGAGGGAGACTTTGGGGAGTTTGTTCTTTCCTTTCACCATGTGGGTCCTGGGGATGGAACTCAGATTGCCAGGCTTGGGAAGCTCCTCTACCCAATGAGCCCATCTTGCTGGCTCCCTGATCAAAGATTTGTTGCTGTGGTTGTTTGATTGATCCCACCCTCTCCTCCTCTCTGGCTGCAGCTTTTGTGAGAGACCCTATCTCAGGGAGTAAGTCATGGCTTGACAGAGCAGGAGTCCCTTTGGTGTGGCTACACCTGTGCACATGAGTGTGCAGACGCCATTTCCACACCCGTACACACAAGTGTGCAGACACCATTTCCACATACTCGAAGAAATAAATGGCATAATGTCCTCGTCAGGCCCAGTGCAGCTACTCACGGTTAAAACCTCAGCATCTGAGAGGAAACAGGACCAAAAGTTCAAGTCCAGCCTTGACTATGCACAAAGTTCCCGGGCAGCCTGAGCTGTATGAGACCTTGTCTCGAAAAATAGGGAATGAAACAAAGGAAGCAGACACCCCTGTCCCGCTAACAGACTATCGTCTTTGGTGTAACAACCACACATGTGCCAGTCAAGGCTGCAGTCAGCTGGCTGTGGAAGAGTTGCATTGGTGGAGGCAGGAGAACAGAGAGTTAGCTGTCTCCACTGTTCTTCTGATTTTCCTATACATGTGAGAATAATTCAGAAGAAAAGGAAACTACGATTTAACCTGCTGGAGGTTAAATCTGCGAAGCGTATTTTTCTTGGTTTGGTGTTTGAGAAGTACCTGTTACAGACACTGGTACACTGGGCTCCAAGAGATTAGCTCACCAAGGGTTGACCGGGCCCCTTCCTGGCCCCTTACACCAGTTCTGAGAGCCTACTTCTGCCTCTGAGGAGACTCTGAATAAGAGGGACTGCATCTGTCGGTAGAACCTTCCCACGGGAGGATTCAGAAGCCTCCCTTTGTGCAGAGGTTTGAATTGAGATGGTGAGAACATGGTATCTTGCCAGAGGTTCTAGTGAGCCATGATTCTGTCAGACCCTTCTGGGAAAACCTTCCCTCCCTTTTCTTTGTGTTTTCTTGTGTGCCCATCTGTCACTGCAAGGCCATTGCTAATGATGTGTGATGTAGGTACATTATGACCTTCATTAGCTGCTTTAACAGCAGCCTGCTGCTGCTGCTACCTGGTATAGCGCTTGGCTGCTGCATCCTGCCAGGAGTTCGTATGGATACTGTGTCTTTAGGGGAGTTTGCGGCCACATACTAACTCAGCTCTCTCCTCCATGTTACTCTCCTACCAGGGTTTAGTTTATTTACTCAGGAATTTTAGATTAGTATCATATCTCTCCCAAACCTTTAGCTTTTTGTTTTCTTAATTTTTGAGACCAGTTCTTACTACATAGCTCTGGCTGACTTGGAACTCATTATGTAGACCAAGCTAGCCTCCAGCTCACAGAGATCAGCTTGTCTCTGCCTTCTGAGTGCTGAGATAAAAGGTGTGCACAACCACACGCAGCTCAAACCTTTAATTTTTGTTTTTAATGAGAATTGTCTCCTCTCGCTTTCCTTAAGCCCTTCCCTTTGCAGCTAGATAGCTTTTTACTACCAAGGGCTTCCATTGGTCCTCTTAGGACACTTCACAGGAAGCATAACTATGGGCTTGAATTGCATTGAAGTCTTTCAAGCAGATCGATATATTTAAATTTTTTGGTTATTTTTTATTTTCTGTGCATGAATGTCTTGCCTGTATGTATGTATGTATGTATGTATGTATGTATGTATGTATGTGCACAACAAGCATGCCTAGTGCCCACGGAGGCCAGAAAAGGTGTTAGATTCCCTGGAACTGGATGGTTGTAAACCACCTTGTGGGAACTGGGAACCAAACTGGGTCCTCTGCAAGAGCAACAAGTACTCTTGCCACTGAGCCATCTCTCTATCCCCCCAAATCAGTATTATTTAAGATGTAAAGCTGGAGTCATAAGGATCTTGACATTCATGCTTCATGTGTGTTGTTGTGTGTGTGTGTATGTATATGCTGTGTGTGTTATATGTATGCATTGTGTGTGTGAATGGTGTGTTGTATTATGTGTGTGTGGTGTGTATTGTGTGTGTGCTGTAATGTGGTATGTTGTGTGTATGTTGTGATGTGTTGTGTGGTGTTTGTGTGTGTGTGTCTCCTACCTCACCCTCTGCTCATGCTACAGGCCTGTGCCACTGTGTTCTTCTCGGGATCCTCATTTCTCAGGAATAACACCTAGGCAAAGTAAATCAAGATGTCAAGTGAGGTTTGTGCCCACCTCTCTCTAACAGCAGGTCAGGCCCATTGTAAGAGAGTTGCGAGAATATTCTTTCAGCAGCCCCTCTCCACCACCCCAGAAACCCCTGCACCAAGTAAGATGTGGCACCTCTTAAATGGACCAACCTCGTCTGGAAGAAGCAGGGGTAGAGGGCTTATTATGCAAACATAATAAGGAAGTGTTTATTATGCAAACGGCAACTGAGTTATGTGTCCTTTAAGACTACTAAATAGTTTTTAATTACTGCTATATCAGTAAATCCCATAAATATGCAAATGCAATTAGTTCACAAAATAGGCCTTAAATATCTTTATTCCTCTCCAACAAAGTTCTTTGAAGTTAATCGCTAACTCTCTTTGTTCAGTCCCTTGGCAGTTGTGCTAAAATTGACAAGAATTTTGACAGATGTACATATTCAAGGAGAACCAAGGTTTCTGAACACATCTGGTGAGGCTGGATGGAGGCGGAGAACAGATCAGCGCTCTAACCAAGCTCAGTATCCACTGAGTACATCCCTTCCTGCAATTTATTTTCTGTGCTGTTGCTTTTTCTTTGCCTTTTGAGACAGTCTCAGTCTATAGGCACTGATCTCATAGTGATCCTCCTGCTTCAGCATCCCTGAGATTACAGACATATACTATTTTTCCATTTGTCATTCATTGACTTGTTTATTTATTTTGGAGTGCAAGTCAGCCTGAGGATGGCACTGGACTTTGGTCCTCTTGGCTCTGTTTCCTGAATGTTGAGATCCCAGGTGTGCTCCACCACATGATTTTCAATGGTGCTGGGGACTGGACTCCGTGATTTGGGTGCGCTAGGCAAGCACTCTACCAACAGAGTTACATCACAGCCCCCATCTCATATGTAATTTTAATTACTCCATGAAATAAATATCAACTACTGAGGCCTCACTTCAAATCCAAGCTTACGCTGTTTGATTTCCCTCTAAATAGAAACTTGCATTAAATAAAACATATTTTCTGGTTATTTATTGATCAGTTAATGAACATGGGCAGTCCCAATGGCGTGTACAGATAGGCACAGTCCTTGGGATACTATTGCCTGAGATTAGAGTGAGTTAAAGGCCAACCTAGGCTATGGTGTCTTTTAGGACATACCCACAGGCCAAACCAATATAGACAATCCCTTTCCGAATTGAATCCCTCTTCCCAGTTGATTCTAGGTTGTGTCAAGTTGACAATTATAGCTAACCATCACACCATGGATATTGTGAAGGTGGTCCTATTTGTCTCCATAACTCCAGGACAGAGCCAATGAATGCTCAGCAAATGTTCAGAAGGATGGAAGTAAGGAAAAGTGAACAAATGAACAGAAACAGGTATTTTTGGCTTACACAGAAAGAGCATATTTAGAGGGGTCCAGCTTCCTCAGGCCCACACTCAAGATGCTATTTTTTTTACCACCATCTCATAAAGCACCGTGAGGAGGATGGTTTGAACTGGAGCCAAACTGCTGCTGTTTATTGTGTTCAGCAAGCAAGCTGTGCAAAGGGGAAGAGACAGGCACAGGCACAGGTGGATCTGCCTCTCTTTGGGGGTCCACAGCCCACAATTTTGTAAGTCCTTGGGAGTAAGATAGACTCCTCAACACAGAAGGAACTGAGCCAAGTGTGGTAACTCATGTCATTAATCCCTGCTGCTTGGGAAGGTGAGACAGGAGGGTTGTCATGAAGTTGAGGCCAGACTGGGCTATGTAATGAATTCATGGCAAACCAGAGCTACCCAGGAAGACTGTCTTAAAAGAGGGTGTCATGGGGTGGGGACTGAGGAGTGGTCAGTAAAGTGCCTGCCAGGTGTGGTGGTTTGAGTAATGGCCCCCATAGGTTCATCTATTAGAATGCCTAGTTATCAGGAAGTGGCTCTATTTGAAAAGGATTAGGGGTGTGGCCTTGTTGGAGAAAGTGTGTCATGGGGGGGGCGGTGAGCCTTGAGGCTTCAAAAATCCATGCCAGGCCAAATCTCTTTCTCTTTGCTTATGGATCAGGATGTAGATCTCAGCTGCTGCTCCTGCCTGCCTGCATGTTGCCATGGTTCCCACCATCATGATAAAGGACTAGACCTCTGAAGTTGTAAACAAGTCCCCAGTTAAACGCTTTCTCTTATAAGAGTGGCTGTGGTCATCGTGCCTCATCCAGCAACAGAATTGCGACTGGGACACCAGGTAAGCATTGAGGACTTGAGTTCAATCACCAGAACCCATGTGAAAAGCCAGGCTAGTTATGCAGTCCCACAGTCCCAGCCCTGAGAAGGCAGAGGAGCCCTGAGACTTGCTGACCAGCCAGACTAGCCAAGTCAGGAAACTTCCAGGAATTTCCCACATTGATAGAGAGAATGGGGAGGGAGGGAAGGAGGAAAGGAGAGAGAGAGAGAGAGAGAGAGAGAGAGAGAGAGAGAGAGAGAGAGAGAGAGAGAGAGAGGGAGAGAGAGAGAGAGAGAGAGAGAGATGCGTGGATGTGTAGAGGCCAGAGGAAGATACTGCTGTCCTGTGTTGGCACTCCACCTTATGCCCCTGAAATAGTATCTCTCACTGAATCTGAAGATGGGTTATTTTGGGGAGGAAGGGAGGCTGGCTGACCAGTAAGCCCCAGAAATTATCCTCCCCTTGATTCACATTCCTGGAACAGGGATTATAGGTTGGTTTGGCCATACTTGGTTTTCAGGTGCTAAGGATTTGAATTCAGGTCCTCACGTTTGTGAGCCAGGGCTCCAGCCCCATGTTTAAAAAGTTTCTTATCTGGATGTATTAATTACATATAATAACAGATTTTATTATGACAGTTTCATGTATGTATATAATGTATTTTTATCACATTCATCCCCCTCCTTATCACCTTCCCACTCTTGCTGATTCCATTTTGAATTCTGTTTTTGTTAACGTTGGGGCAAAGTCTCACTTTGTGGCCTAGGTCCAGGCTGCCATGGAACTTACTATGTAGTTGTTCTGGCTAATTTTATGTCAATATGACACAGGAGAGAGTCATCAGATAGAAGGGAACATCAATTGGGAAATTTTTCTTAATTAGTGATTGATAGGGGAGGGCCCAGAACATTATGAATGGTACCATCCCTGGGCTAGTGATTCTGGGTTCTATAAGAAAGTAGGTGAGCACTCAGGAGAGCAGGCCCTGCACCTCACCTGGGCAGCACAATAGAGCCAGTCTGGTGAACCAGCCTCAAAGCTGTGAGCATGAGAGGGCTGTCCTCACTACTCTTGAGTCTGTCATGTGGCAGTGTGGGTGGGGAAGAGATACTCCCTTACCCTTTGCCCCTCCCTGCTTGCAACAGAGGAGTGAGCTGACCCTCCCTCTTATCAGCTGCAGCACTCAGAAAAGTGAGCCCTGCACCTCATCTGGGCAACACCCTATTGTTAGGGGTGCAGGTGAACCACCTGGAGAACATGAACATGGAGATCTGGCTGTGTCCCTCATCTGCCATACGTTAGCGTAGGTGGAGAGCAGGGAGAGATGCCTCCCCCCTCGCTGTATATAATAGGTAGGAGGGCTGGCTCTGCCCCTCACTACCTACAGCACCTGGGAGAGTGTCCCCTACACCTCTCATGGGCAACATAATAAAGCTAGGCCTGAAGGTGTAGGTGTGGAAGAGCAGACCCCAAGGCTGTGAAAGCAGGAAAACTGGCTCTGCCTCTTGCTTATCGCTTCCAGGGGTGAACTAGTCAGGGCAATGCTGGAGATCTCACCCTGGTGTCAAAGACAGGGGAGAACTGACAGACTGACCAACCCTGTAACTACCCTGGCCCAGAACCAGGGTTATGAATTGGCCCACCCCAATATCCACCCCATCTATCTGCTGGAGCACAAGAAGGGGTCAGTCCTGCAGGCCCAAAGTTGCAAGACCTCCATGATATGGGACAACAGGATATCAAAGAGGAATCCCAGTAAGGGCTCAACATCAATGGTGTAGCAGAAACCAGAGGCCTCAAACCAGACCAACGACTCTTTGCAATGAACGCTGTGCAGTGGTGGCGCATGCCTTTAATCCCAGCACTCAGGAGGCAGAGCCAGGTGAATCTCTGTGAGTTCAAGGCCAGCCTGGTCTACAGGGTGAGTTCTGGGTCAGCCAAGGCTACACGCCAATCCTCCTGCCTTAGCAGCCTGAGTGCTAGGATTACAGGCATGAGCTAGGACACCCAATTTAGAAGCTGGTTTGTTTACTTGCCCATTCCTTCCTTTTCTACTTGAGAAGTGTGCTGGGTGTAAACAATGAAAAGATAAGAAAGTACCAGAGACATAGGGTGAAGCTTTCAGAGCTCTTTCTCAACCACTGGAGAAGAGGCAGCCACCGTCCTGAATTCTTCCCTAGCCAGACAGTGGTGGCTAGGGAAGAATTCTTTAATCCCAGTTCTCAGGAGGCAGAGGCAAGAGGATCTCTGAGATCAAGGCCAGCCGGGTCTACAGAGAAAGTTCCAGGACAGCCAGGGCTATACAGAGAAACCCTGTCTTGAACCAACTCCTCCCTGCCCTCCACAAAAGCCAAAAGATGGAGAAGTAGATAGGAAGAAACCAGACAGGGCAGAGGAAAGTGGCCTCTGTACCCAGGCTTGGAGACATATACCTCTAATCTCAGCCTTTGAGAGACCAATGCGGAAGGATCACTGAAAATCTGAGGTGAGTTTAGTCTATAAAGCAAGTTCAAGGACAGCCTCGGCTACATAGAGAACAGAAGGCAAGACCCTATCTTTGGTGGGGGCAGTGGCTAGGAAGTAGGGGATATAACTCAACTGGTAGAGTAATTGCCTAGCACATATAAACCCTGGGGTCCATCCATGACACTACAGAAACTAAGAACCTTAGCGCTTGACAGTAAACCCAACCCTGGGGTAGTATAGGAAGGCGAATTAAGAACTCAAGGCCACCTACAGCTACAGAGAGAATTGGAGGCCACTGCAAGCTATGAGACCTCAGGGCTTTGGGTTTTGTTTTTCAGTTGTGTGTGTGTGTGTGCTTTGTTTTGTGGTTTTCTTTTTGTTGTTTTCTTTTGTTTAGAGAGAGTGACCTTTGTCCTGAGTACAGGTAATAGAGTGACAGTAAGATAGTAAAAAAAAAAAAAAAAGAGAGAGAGCCGTGTGCCTTCCAGGGGACCACAAGCACATTGTAAAATTGTAGACAGATCATTCTAGACTCTCATGAGTTGACTAGATTCACAAGTTCATGACACAGAATGCTAACAGGGCTTGAAATAGGAAACCGAAATATTGTATAAGTCTGTATAAGCGCTGTAATTATAATGCTGTCTCCAAAAGGCCTGTAGTAATTACTCTAAAAGGCACAACAGCTGTATTTGTTCCCTCGTTGCCATTGCTGAAATTGACACTGTCATTGCTCCAGGAGGAAGGCTTGGCACTAATGATAGGGGGGCTGACTATGGCTGGAGTGTGACAGACCTCTAGTTAAGGCCCTTACAGACTGAGCGAGGAGTAAACGAATAAAGCACTCTGAAGCCAGTCTCGGCGATGGATGTAGTCAGAGCGCCACCTTGTGGAAGCCCTTCGTCTTGCTGCAACACTTTCTACACCATGAGAAAACTACAACCAACCTACGTTGAATTATTTATTTGCTTATCTTGGTTTTTTTGAGGAAAAGTCCCACCGTGTGGCCCTGTGTGGCCCCAAACTTGTGGACTCTCCTGCCTCTGTCTCCCAAGTGCAACAATGCACCATTCTTTAAATCATGCTTGTTCGTTTATTGAAATGAGGTCTCCTGAGTAAAGGATGACTGTGAGCTCTGGATCCTCCTTCAAGTACCTTCTCAGTCCGGAACTACAGGCAGTTCCTACCTGCAGCATTAAACTATCGAATTCATAACATGTGTTTGCTTGTTGTGCATGTGAGCATGTGTCTGAGCACTTGCCATAAAGTTCATGTGCAGGTCAGGACAGCCTTCAGTAGTCGGCTCTTCACCCTGTGGGGCCAGGGGATTGAACTCAAGCTGTCAGACTCCTTGGCAGGTGCCTATAAATGATGAGGCATCCTGCCCACCCTAAACTTTATTCTTTATTTTTTTTAACATAATTTCTTTGGAATCTTCACATCATGTGCCCCAATCCCGTTCATTCTTCAGTTCTCCCGTGTCTGCTCTTTACCCTTGCAGTGCCCTGCCCCCGCAAAAGAAAAGTTAAAAAGAAAAATTAAACCAAACCAATCAACCCACCAACTAACCAAACAATAAAAACAAAACAGACTGAGCAAAAAAAAAAAAAAAAAAAAAAAAAATCCCTCTTGGCTCCTCCATCTTTTTTTGTTGTTGCTGATGGTGCTTTGGTTTTTTGTGTTTTTTGTTTTTCCAGACAGGATTTCTCTGTGAGCCCTGGCTAATCTGGAACTAGCTCTTATAGACCAGGCTGGCCTCGAACTCACATAGATCCACCTGCCTCTGCTTCCCTGAGCGCTGGGATTAAGGATATGTGTCACGCCCCCCTTTCCCAAACCCCCACTCCATCCCCACACCCCGCTGGCTCCTCCATCATTCCCACTTCTCTCGTACCTCTTCATTTGTCTGAGTGGAAGCGGGAGCTGAGGTATGTCACCCAGCGTGCCTTTTATCCATTTGGCTTTCCTTGAAAATGTTCTTTGACCATGAGTCATTGGTCTGGTTTAAGACCTCTAATTTCTGGCACACCACCATCACTGGACCCTAAACTTTATTATATTCTATGTTTTTAGATTATTTGAAAGTCATGTCCCTCTTCAGTGTGCGTCATCACCCTTCTCTTGCTCTTAAGTTTGCTCTTGGGGTTCCCCAGCATGAACCCACACCCGCCTGTCCACTCCAATCCCTTTCAATGTACAGATGTCAACTAGATACCTACCCACACTAACCTCTTCACTCTTGCTCCTTCGACTCTTGATTCAAAGTCTTCCAATTTCCTTAAGTGACTTCTTGAGAGTAGAATCACTAAGAATAGGTGGAGCACGAATAATAAAAACCCAGAGACAGATATTGGGGTTTAACCCAAAGACCAGAAAAGCAAAGCAGCCAAGCCACTAGAGAGTTATTACCTCTATTAAACCTTCAAACTGAAAAAAAGAGAGTGAGTTCCTGTCTCATCCCTCCTTATATTCCTCTCTAGTGCTGGGATTAAAGGCTTGTACCACTACTACCTGGCCTCTATGGCTTACTAGTATAGCTGCTAGGATTACTGGTATATGCCACCACTGCCTGGCTTGTATGGTTGACAAGTGTGGCTGTTTTGCACTGATCTTCAGATAAGCTTCATTTATTAAAATACAAATGAAACATCACATTTCCCCTTTTTGTCTAAAATAAAGGTTATAATCTAAGAAAAATTATATACAATAAGTACAATAACTATATACAGTATATAAGGGCAATACATACATCAACAATGTCTAGTTCATTTGCATCTGACAAATTCAGAGAAAATACTCCATATCTATCTTGGTGAGTCCAAATTCTTGTACCTAATTTTCTTTCTATCATAACTTGCTTTCTGCATCTGGTAAACAAGGAAAATAACTATCTAGTCTTCAACTCCCTCAGAGACCTAAGAAAGAAATTATATTAACTGAGTAAATAGGAAGTGCCAAAAGCAAATTCCAAAAATTGTGAGAAATGACAGAAAGAGCTGGCTGCCTGGACTGTACTCAAGTTTCTTCTGAAACATTGGGGCACCCACCTTCAGTAAACAGGCTTAGCAGATTCAACAGATTGTTCTGTGAAACAGGGTATTCTGAAGGGCTGTCCTCCCTTGTCTTGACAATGTTTGGCAGTCACTTTGTGTCCTGCTTGTCCAATTAGGACAGCATACTGTCAGCAGTCAAGGCAAGAGCATTTTCTTGCCCAGTGGTTTATTTTTGCCACAAATAAAGTAAACTCCATATGGAGTTTCTTCAGTGCCCATTATCTTCTCTGAAGTAGATTGGTGCTGCTAGGAGCAGATGTATCTCACCATCATAAAAAGCCTTATGTTATGAAAACACCTTAAATGCCATCCATAGTCTGTAGATCTCTGAAGTGTTTGAAGATGACCTGTCTATCTAAAATATATCTCTGTTTGACCTTAAAAACATATTTAATGTGACTATAAATTCAACTATTGATTAACTACTAACCTGCATTTCCTTATTATCCTAAATAGTTGGTAATAAAAATTTAAGGACTAGAAATTTGCATCATTGTTAAATGAGTTGAATAGGTACAATACCTTGAACAACAGTAAAAATGTATGTACAGTATATTCTAACAAAATTAATTTCAAATTTGTATCAATATACAAAATTTGTATAAATATATAAAAATCCAATCCAATGTAAAACATTTAAAACTAATAGTTGCTTTTTAAAAGTAGATTCAAGCCAAGCAGTAGTGGCACATGCCGTTAATCCCAGCACTCAGGAGGCAGAGGCAGGCGGATCTCTGAGTTTGAGGCCAGCCTGGTCTACAAGAACTAGTTCCAGGACAGGCTCTAGAAACTACAGGGAAACCCTGTCTCGAAAAACCAAAAATAAATAAATAAAAGTAGATTCAATAATTTACCTTTTTATCTTATCATGTCTATATCCTCCCTTTTTTTCTTTGCAGAGTAGACTCAATAATATACCCTTTTATCCTATATTTATATCCCCCTTTTTTCTTTCCAAAATAAGAACCTTAAATCTAATTTCCTTTATTTAGCTTTTCCCCTAACTGTAACTAACAACTTATAACCAACCCCCCTAAACAATGACAAATATCCATAACCCATTGAATGACCAAAAACCACCCACCTACCTCTTGGGAATGTGAATGACATATTCCTTTTTTTTAAGGTTCTATACCATTTTATTCAGCAGATTTAATTTTTACAAACATTAAAAAAAGCAAACTAAGAGAGGACTATCTATGGCATTGTTTAAAATGGCCACTAGTAAACAGTCACAAACAGTGACTAGGCAGTTTCATGTCTGAAGGTGTGCTCCCCCCACACAAGCAAGTGGAGGGGTCAGTGGCAAAAACATGCTTTTCATCTCTTAAAACAGGACAGAACAAGATGGCCACGTCCTAACCACCGAGGTCACAAGTGGCAGGAAAAGTGTACCAGAACTCTGTTCTGTTTTGTTTGGGTCCTCTGTTCTACCCCCTCAACAAAATGTTTTTTCAATAAGGCTTTCATTTCTCCTCCCAGCTTGACATAATGCATCAAGTGGTTTTTACTATTCAGATATCTCTTCCACCACTTTCACTTTCTTCTTTTTCTTTTTGCTGGTATCCCTGTCCCCATGTCCAGCTTCGCCCCCACTTTCTGGCACAGTTTCAGGCTTCTTGTCCTTTTTCTTCTTTCCCTTCTCCACCACCCGGGGGGCTGCTGGAGGGGTCTTGTCACTCTCACTGTCACTCTCCCGCTTCCTTTTTGTGGCTTTTACTGCAGCAGCAGTTAACTGAGGGGCTTGTACGGCGTCAGCAACCAGTGCCTCCTTGCCAGAATCACTGTAATCGATGTAGTCCTGCTTCCAAGTGGCAGGGGTTTTGTCTGTGGGTTTGCCATGCTTGTCTAGAAGGCCCTGCTTGACCATCATCTTCTTCTGACTTGCCTTTGGACCCAAACCCCACTTACGAGGATAAGTGTCTCTCTCCATGATCACCCTCTTTATCTTGGCTACTATGCCGTGATCACAGGTAGAAATCACTGCTGTAGTCATCAATGCAATAGCCATGCAGATAGCTTCCCCCTTGGTGGTCATGACCACAATCTCCTGGTTGACCTCAATGCCATCCTCATATCGGAGAACACCAGGAAGCATGATCTTGGCCCCATAGCATATTGCATTCACTGCACTATCTTTCATAACCAGCCGTTTATGAGATGTCAGCAGCTTTTCCAAAGGGTAAACAACACGCCGCAAGTAAGTCTCATCCTTATGGTTATCATACAGCCACTGAGCATCGAGTACATCATGCATCGTCACCATGTGGTCCTTTTCACTCATGACTCCAGAACGCACCCTCCGAAGTTCCTGCATCTGACCACCAACTCCCAGTAACAAGCCAAGGTGTATGCATAGTGTCCGAATGTAAGTGCCAGCTTCACAGCTCACCCAAAAGATTCCTAATCTTCTTTCAGGATCATATTCTATCATTTTGCTCTCATAGATTGTCCTCACTCGAAGCTGCCTCTTAACTGCAGCAATAAGTGGGGGTCGCTGAAACAGGGCACCTGTCAGAGTTTCTAGGGCCCTAGAAAGCTGAGTGCCACCTTCAATAGCATTGTGCAGTCGGACAATTCCCACATACTCTTTGCCGGCACTCTGTTGTGATTTCACCAAACGAGTGGCTCGTTCAATGCACACAATTAAACAACCAGTCACTTTGGGATCTAGTGTGCCACTGTGACCTGTCTTCTCTACCCGAAGTATTCGTCGGATCCAGGCTACCACCTCATGGGAAGAGGGGTTAGAAGGCTTGTCAAGATTAATGAAACCTGTCTTGATATAGTCCCCAATCTCCCTCTTCAAAGGATTTGAACCACAAGGAATAGGCGTATAGTGTGCTGTCTTTACATTTAGCTTATCAAAATCCTTTAGTAACAAGGGCCACTGAGAAGTGTCCAATTGAGCCACTTTGGATTCTGGTTTAATAAGAAAGTCTTCAGCATGTTGTATTTCAGCTACATCATCATCTCGTAACGGCTTCCGGTCTTTTTTCTTTTTATGCTTCTTTGGCAAAGTAATTACTTCTGCATCCATCATCTTGTACTGCACCACGTGCGCCCTGCCCAAGCCACCACGCAGACGTCGTATTCTTAAATTTACTTCCTGTTGTCTGGAAGTGATGGTATCTTTAGGGGATCCTGAAAAGAAAAATTTGAATTAATTGTCAAGTCCTGGGAGAGGTACCTGTATCATCTGTTGCCCAGGCTCTGCCTAATGGTACAATGCAGGGCTTGAGTCCTGGCTAGAGTAGTCTGCTATGCAGGGCCATCTCAGCTAGCCACCTCGAAATTGTTCTGAGAAGTTTGTATTCTAAAGCTCATCTTTAAGTGGTGTCTTTCTATCATCTCAGAGTAAAGGGTTGGGAAAAAAATATACCAATCAAATGGACCCACGAAACAAGCAGGTGTAGCTATCCTAATATCTAAGAAAATAGACTTCAAGCTAAAATCAGTCAAAAGAGACAAAGAAGGTCATTTCATCATATTAGTCACAGGAAAAATCCATCAAGAGAAAAATTTCAATACTGAACATCTATGCCCTAAATACAAGGGCACCCTCATATGTCAAAGAAACACTTCTAAGGCTTAAATTATATATTAAACCCCACACATTAATAGTGGGAGACTTTAACACTCCACTCTCACCAATGGACAGGTCAATCAGACAAAAAAATGAACAGAGAAATAAGAGAACTAACAGATGTTATGACTTAAATGGACTTAACGGACATCTATAGAATATGCCATCCAAACAGAAAAAAATATATCTTCTTCTCAGCACCTCAGGGAACCTTCTCATAAACTGACCACATACTTGGTAAAAAAAAAAAAACCTCGGAGAATGGGCCTGAGCCAGGTCCTCTGTGGGTTCGGGCATTGGTCTGGGACATCAAAGGGAATAGGCAGGGCCTGGAACCCCTGCAGGTCTGAACACAAGTCTAGGACCTCTGAGGAAGTAAGCAGGTCCTCTGCAGGTTTGGGCGCACCCGAGCCTGGGACCTCTGAGGCAGTAAGTAGACCGGAACCAGAAACCTTTCCAGGTCCAACTCCAACCCAGGGACTTCTGCAGGGGAGAATCCAGACCAGGATTTACAGATACAGGTCAAAGCCAGTAACCTAGGCCAAAGTTGCCCTGAAGCAAGGAACTCCACCTTGGGCAGTGGAACCGAATGAGACTCCTAGGATGGAGAAGGCCTGAGGAAACAAGCTCCACTGGGAGCAGAGCCAGGAGCAAATCCAGTCCTGGGAGCCATACCAGTCCCAGAATGCTGGAGGATCAGGACTGAACCAGCAACTAGATCCAGAGTCAGCGATCTCCACCATAACAGGTCCAACTCCAAGCCAGGGACTTCTGCAGGAGGAGATCCAGACCAGGATTTAGAGAGACAGATCTAAGCTAGCAGCCAATGCCAAAGTAAGCCTGAGACAGCAAACTCCAAGGGAGCAGACCAAAGCACAAGAGCACTAAGCTATCTCCAGGAAAAGGAGTAACCAACAGAGTAACTAGAACTGTGACACTGACTACCACAAGAAACAACCATCTGAGCTTTGGATTCACTGGCACCTAGAAGATTATTCAACAGAATCTCAGACAGCACTAACCACACCTATTAGAGGAAAAGATGAGTAGAAAAGGTAAGATCATATGCTACACCACAAAGAGAAACACAATACCAGTAAAGCCTAAAGACCCTACAACAGCAAGACCTGAACAACCAAATATGGATGAACCAAAAGAAAATTATCTAAAAAATAACCTCGAGAGAATATTAGAAATTCAAGATGAAATGAGAAATAACCTTAAAGAAATCAAGAAAAAAAACAAAAAATTGGAAGATGATAGCAAATTACTTAAAGAAAAACAAGAAAAAGCAATCAAACATATAAAAGAAACTATTCAGGCCTTGAAAACTGAGATAGAAATAATAAAGAAAACACAAGCCAAAGGAATTATAAAAACAGAAATCATGAGAAAAAGATCAGGAACCACAAATGCAAGCATGAACAACAGAATACAAGAAATTGAAGAATCTCAAGCACTGAAGATACAATAGAGGAAAAAGACTCATCACTTAAAGAAAACATTAAACCTAACAAAAGCTTAACCCAAAATATCCATGAAATATGGGACACCATTAAAAGGCCAAATCTTAGAATAAAAGGCATAGAAGAAAGAGAAGTTCAACTCAAAGGCACAGAAAATTTATTTAACAAAATCATAGAAGAAAACTTTCCCTACCTAAAGAAAGATATGCCTATGAAGATACAAGAAGCTTATAGAACACCAAATAATCCGGATCAAAAAAAGAAGTCCTCTCATCACATAATAATCAAAACACTAAACATAAAGAGTAAAGAAAGAATATGAGGGGGCTGGAGAGATGGCTCAGAGGTTAAGATGACTGACTGGTTGATGGAGGAGTGTTTATGTGTTACTTTCATTATTAATAAAGAAACTGCCTTGGCCCTTTAAGAGACAGAAAATTAGGTAGGCAGAGTAGACAAAACAAAATTGTGGGAGAAAGGAAGCAGAGTTGGGAAGACGCTTCAGGCAGTCGCCATATGCAGTCGCCATGCTTCTCTCAGAGATGGACGGAGGTTAAGATCTCTCCTGGTAAGCGACCACTTCGTGGTGCTACACGGATTATTAAATATGGGTTAATTAGCCAGTAAGAGGCTGAAACTAATGGGCCAGACAGTATTTAACAAAATACAGTTTCCATGTAATTATTTTGGGTAAAGCTAGCCAGGTGGCAGGACGCAGCCCCACCGCTCCTTCTACAGATTGGCACCCAACATGGTGACTAAACCCACTTAAAAACCTGAGAGGGCTTTAAATAAAGGAGAGAGAGAGAGTTTAACACAGCTTTTTGCTGTTTGCTAGGACGTGCCATAGAAAGATTTCCTGTTTCGACACTAGAGAGAGAGTTTAACACAGCTTTTTGCTGTTTGCTAGGACGTGCCGTAGAGAGATTTCCTGTTTCGACACTAGCGGCAGAAAAAAAGCTGAGTCATTTTAAAAGTCGGCTTCCTGGTGCTGTGCCACCAGTGCAAACTCTGGCTTTAAACCATTTCAATGGCTTTTATGGGACTGGATGTTTGTGTGCCCGCTCGGGATCGGAAAGAAAGTACTCTGAGACCATGCCAATGGTTCACTGCTCCCTGCCTGCACCTGGGCAGATGGCGGAATCAGGTTTAGGCAAGCGGAAGAGCATAGTGGATTCCTGCCGCCATACAGAGAGATGTTTTCAGACTTCACAGTGCTCTGCGTGTCAGATTTTATTGTAACTTGGATGAAAAGAGTTTCTGTGCTGCACAATCAGTCTCAGAGTTAAAATGCTGAGTGTGGCTCCTACCTGGCGGCCCCAGAGCTAGAACAAAATGGTACATCCTCCATTTTGAAATCGGAGAGAGGTGGAGCCAACATTCAGAGCAGCCTGCTGCTCTGCAGCTCAGAGGCACAAGTGGCTCCACCATGTTGGACTGGGTGGGGGAAACCTGCAGTTCCTGTTTTTGACCCAGGAATGTCATAGCTTAGATTCTTAAGTGCTTAGCAATTTAAAGGTACAAATCAAAAGTGCTCCTGGATAGTAAAAAAATTACAAATTCACAATAGGACAGATTCAGATATAAAAGACATTTAAATTGATCACAATGTTGGATGAATGTACGTAGGCTTGAGAGAGAAAAGGAAAAAATATAGAGAATAAAGTTAATGCTTTTAAAAAAGGGTAAAGTCTTTAAAGAGACAAAATAAAATAAACTGATAGAGTAAATATAAGCCACATAAACATGGAAAATTCACAGAGAGTCTGGATTCTTTGTATTATTGTGTTTTCTTTAAAGTTTTTATGGTAGGGCTGGAGAGATGGCTCAGTGGTTAAGAGCATTGCCTGCTCTTCCAAAGGTCCTGAGTTAAATTCCCAGCAACCACATGGTGGCTCACAACCATCTGTAATGGGGTCTGGTGCCCTCTTCTGGCCTGCAGGCATACACACAGACAGCATATTGTATACATAATAAATATTAAAAAAAAGAAATTTAAAAAAAAAAGTTTTTACGGTAAAGGAGCTAAGTACAGAGAGACATTTCATTGTATGGGCTGCTAAGCTGATGAACCTGCATATATGTTCTAAAGGTATCTTGACTTCAGAATTTGGATCTAAGGATATCATGCTTTGGAAGAGTTTCTTCTTTTGTTTTCACAGAGAATGAGACACTGTGGATTGCTTTTATCCCAGTATGGTATGATAGACCATGACCTCCTGAAAGGTTTCTATGAACACCCTCAAAAAATTACTTCACTCAACTACTGACTGAGATGAACCTAGCAGACAGGTTATACCATAAAAGACCTAAATAACAGTGCCCCCATTTAGCAGGAAGCAGTTTGGAGAGAAATAACTGTGCCCATATTCCCAAATATTGTTTATAAATATTGTTTATAAATAAATTCTTTTACATTTAAAGGGGCATATGATATAGATATGAATAATTTACATTGGTATGGATTTTAAGGTCAATTCGTTTTATATATATATTTCTGATCTTGACTAAGGTTATTGTAATTGTGTAGTTCATTTAAAAATGTAATGTATAATTAGAAAATATAGGTTGTTAATGGATAATCATCAATAATAGTCAAGCTTATAGTCATATTAGTTAGATTTTCTAGATGTGCATAGATATATTTCAGATAGACATTCTTCATATCTTTCAAAGACTGCAAAATATGGCATTTAATGTTTTAATAACTTAGGGTTTTTCATGACAATGAGACATGTCTGCTCCTGGCAGCACCAATCTACTTCAAGAGGAAGATGGGCATCGAAGAGGTTCCTTATGGAGTTTGATAGCCATTTGGGCAAGAAACTGCTCTTACCTAAACTGTTACATAAACTGGACACAAAGAACCCGCAGAGAAAGGACTGCTAAATTTGCCTAATGGTGAGATGGTGATGTGGGAGAGTCTTCTGTTTGAGTTGATTTCATTGGCTAATAAAGAAACTGCCTGGCCCATTTGATAGACCGCCCCTTAGGTGGGTGGAGTAGACAGAACAGGAAGAGGAAGTGAGGTAGAAGGATCAGTAAGATGCCACACCTCTCCTAAGTTAGGCAGACCGCCGTGCCTCTCCTCAGAGAGAGAAGCCAGATGCGATGAAGCTCCAGCCCAAGATGGACGTACGCTAGAATCTACCTGGTAAGGCACCACTTCGTGGTGCTACACAGATTATTAGATATGGGTTAATCAAGATGTGAGTAAGAGTCTGAAAATAATGGGCCAGGCAGTATTTAAAAGAATACAATTTGTGTGTTGTTATTTCGGGGCATAAGCTAGCCGGTGGCCAGGAGCCAGGCAGGATGAAAAGCAGGCCTACCCGCAAGCCCTCACTACATATGTTAAAGTTAAAGCCTTTTTTTTTTGTTTAAACAGAAAAAGGGGAAATGATGGAGGAGTGTCTATTTGTTACTTTCATTATTAATAAAGAAACTGCCTTGGCTCTTTAGAAAGAAAATTAGGTAGGCAGAGTAGACAAAACAAAATTGTGGGAGAAAGGAAGCAGAGTTGGGGAGACGCTGCAGGCAGTCTCCATATGCAGTCGCCATACTTCTCTCCGAGATGGATGCAGGTTAAGATCTCTCCTGGTAAGCGACCACTTCGTGGTGCTACACGGATTACTAAATATGGGTTAATTAGCCAGTAAGAGGCTGAAACTAATGGGCCAGACAGTATTTAACAAAATACAGTTTCCATGTAATTATTTTGGGTAAAGCTAGCCGGGTGGTGGGATACAGCCCTGCAGTTCCTCCTACAGACTGGTCTTCCGAAAGTTCTGAGTTCAATTTCCAGCAACCACATGGTGGCTCACATCCATCTATAATGAGATGATGCCCTCTTCTGGTCTACAGGTGTACATGCAGGCAGAATACTGTATACATAATAAATAATAAAGAAAAACATTTAAGGGCTGGTGAGATGGCTCAGTGGTTAAGAGCACTGATTGCTCCTTCAGAGGACCCAGGTTCAATTCCCAGCACCCACATGGCAGCTCGCAGCTGTCTGTAACTTAAGTTCCAGAGAATCTGACATCATTATACCAATGTGCATGAAATAAAGTTAAATAAAGTTTAAAAAAAAAGAACATTTAAAAAAAAGAAAAAATATTAAGAGCTGTGTAGGAAAAAGGCCAAGTAACGTATAAAGGCAGACCTATTAGAATTACACCTGACTTCTCAGTGGAAACAATGAAAGCCAGAAGGTCATGGTCAAGATTATGCAGACATTAAGAGACCACGGATGCCAGCCCAGACTACTATACCCAGCAAATCTGTCAATCACTATAGAAGGACAAAACAAGGTATTCCATGACAAATCTAGATTTCACCAATACCTAACCACAAACCCAGCCCTACACAAAATACTAGAAGGAAAACTCCAGTGCAAGGAAGATGGCTACATCAACAAAAAAACCACAATCAATTGATGGTCTCATTACAGTAAATCCCGAAGAAGAAAAAAATGCACAAATTAACATCACCAACGATGAAAACTAAATTAACAGGAGATAGCAACCACTGGTCATTAATATCCCTTAATGTAAATGGACTCAACTATAAAAAGGTACAGTCTAACAGACTGAATACAAAAACAGAATCCATCCTTCTTCTGCATACAAGAAATACATCTCAACCTCAAAGACAGACATCGTCTCGAGTAAAGGGTTGGGAAAAAAATATATAAGCAAATGGACCTATGAAACAAGCAGGTGTAGCTATCCTAGTATCTAAGAAAATAGACTTCAAGCTAAAATCAGTCAAGAGACAAAGAAGGTCATTTCATCATATTAGTCACAGGAAAAATCCATCAAGAGAAAATTTCAATACTGAACATCTATGCCCCAAATACAAGGGCACCCTCATATGTCAAAGAAACACTTCTAAGTCTTAAATTATATATTAAACCCCACACATTAATAGTGGGAGACTTTAACACTCCACTCTCACCACTGGACAGATCAATCAGACAAAAAATGAACAGAGAAATAAGAGAACTAACAGATGTTATGACTCAAATGGACTTAACAGACATCTACAGAATATTCCATCCAAACAGAAGAGAATATATCTTCTCAGCACCTCAGGGAACCTTCTCAAAAATTGACCACATACTCAGTAACAAAACAAACCTCAGCAAATACAAAAAAAAAAAAATTGGAATAACCCATTGTTCCTTATCAGATCACCATGGTATAAAACTAGAAGTCAACAGCAATACTAATTCCAGAAAACTCACAAACATATAGAAATTAAACAATGCTCATCTGAATCATTAACAGGTAAAGGAAGAAATAAAGGGGAAAATTAAAGACTTCCCTAAAATTCAATGAAAATAGCCACTCAATATACCCAAATTTATGGGACACAATGAAAGCAGTATTAAGAGGCAAGTTCATATCACTAAAAGCCTACATACGGAAGCTAGAAAAATCCCACACTAGTGGATTAACAGAACATTTGAAAACTTTAAAACAAAAAGAAGCAAACTCACCTAAGAGAACTAGACGGCAGGAAATAATCAAATTGAGAGCTGAAATCAACAAAATGGAAACCAAGAAAACAATACAAAGAATCAATGAGACAAAGAGTTGGTTCTTCAAGAAAAATCAACAAAATAGACAAACATTTATCCAAACTAACCAAAAGGCAGAGAGACTATCCAAGTTAACAAAATCAGAAATGAAAAGGGGGACATTACAACAGACAATGATTAAATACAGAGGCTCATCAAGCCCTATTTTGAAAACCTGTACTTCACAAAATTGAAAAACTTAAAGGAAATGGACAACTTTCTGGATAAATATCACTTACCAAAATTAAATGAAGACCAAATAAGCAAATTAAACAGACCTATAACTGCTGAAGAAATATATAAACAGTCATCAAAAGTCCCCAACCAAAAAAAAAAAAAAAAAAAAAAAAAAGCCCAGGACCAGATGGTTTCAGCTCAGAATCCTACAAGACTTTCAAAGAAGACTAATACCAATACTCCTCAAATTATTCCACACAATAAAAACAGAGAGAACATTGCCAAACTCTTTTTATGAGGCTACAATTACCCTGATACCCAAATCACAGAAAGACATTAGTAAGAAAGAGAATTACAGACCAATCAATGAACATTGATATAAAAATACTAAATAAAATACTAGCAAATCAAATCCAAGAACAAATCAGAACCATCATCCACCATGACCAAGTCGGCTTCCTCCCACAGATGCAGGGATGGTTCAACATATGAAAATATGTCAGCATAATTCACATTAAAAACAAACTGAAAAATAAAACCACATGATCATCTGATTAGAAACCAAAAAAGCTTTCGACAAAATACAACATCCCTTGCTGGCTGGAGAGATGACTCGGTGGTTAAGAGCACTGCCTGTTCTTCCAAAAGTCCTGAGTTCAATTCCCAGCAAACACATAGTGACTCACAACCATCTGTAATAAGATCTGGTGCCCTCTTCTGGCCTGCAGGCATACATGCAGAAAAAAACTGTATACATAATAAATAAATTTTTTAAAAAAATGTAACATCCCTTTATGATAAAGGTTTTGGAGAGAGCAGGGATACAAGGAACATACCCAAACATAATAAAGGCAATATACAGCAAGCCAACAAACAACATCAAACTAAATGGAAACTCCTAGCTATCCCACTGAAATCAGGAACAAGACAAGGTTCTCCACTCTCTCTATAGCTAATCAATATAGTTCTTGAGGTCCGAGCAATAAGACACCAAAAGGAGATCAAGGGGATACATTTCGGAAAAGAAGTCAAACTCTAATTGCTGATGATATGATAGTTTACATAAGCAACCCCAAAAATTTTTCCAAGGAACCTCTACAACTCATAAACACTTTCAGTAATGTAGCAGGATACAAGATTAACTCAAAAAATCAGTTGCCCTCATGTACACAGATGATAAAAGGGCTGGGGAAGAAATCAGAGAATCAACACCCTTCACAATAGCCAAAAATAGTATAAAATATCTCAGAGTAACTCTAACTAAACAAGTGGAAGACTTGTATGACAAGAACTTTAAATCTTTGAAGAAAGAAATTGAAGACACCAGAAAGTGGAAAGATCTCCCATGGTCTTGGGTAGGCAGAATTAACATAATAAAAATGACAATCTTACCAAAAGCAATCTACAGATTCAGTGCAATGCCCATCAAAATCCCAGCAAAATTCTTTACAGACCTCCAAAGGACAGTACTCAACTACACATGGAAAAGCAAAAGCCGCAGGATAGCCAAAACAATCCTGTAAAATAAAAGAACTTCTGGAGGCATCACAATTCCTGACTTCAAACTCTACTACAGAGCTACAGTACTGAAAACAGCCAGGTATTGGCATAAGAACAGACAGGATGACCAATGGAACCGAATAGAAGATCCAGATATTAATCCATACTCCTTCGAACACCTGATCTTTGATAAAGAAGCAAAAAATATCAAATGGAAAAAAGAAAGCATATTTAACAAGTGGTGCTAGCATAGCTGGATATCAACATGTAGAAGAATGAAAATAGACCCATATCTATCACCATGCACAAAACTCAATCTCAACATAAAGCCAGCCACACTGAACTTTATAGAAGAGAAAGTGGGAAGCACATACACTTGAACACATTGGCACACTTCCTAAATATAACCCCAGCAGCACAGACACTGAGAGAAACAATTAATAAACAGGACCTCCTGAAACTAAAAAGCTTCTGTAAAGCAAAGGACACGGTCAACAAGAAAAAATGACAGCCTACAGAATGGAAAAAAAACTTCACTAACCCCACATCAGACAGAGGTTTGATCTCCAAAGTATACAAAGAACTCAAGAAATTGGTCATCAAAAGAAGAAATAATCCAATAAAAAATGGAGGACAGACCTAAACAGAGAACTCTCATCAGAGGAATCTAAAATGGCTGAAAGACACTTAAGGAAATCTTCAACATCCTTAGTCATCAGAGAAATGCAAATCAGAACAACTCTGAGGTTCCATCTTACACCTGTAAGAATGGCCAAGATCAAAAACACGGATGGCAACTTTTGCTGGAGAGGTTGTGGGGTAAAGGGAACACTTCTGCATTGTATGGGAGTTAAAGTTGGTACAGCCCCTATGGAAGTCAGTGTGGTGATTTCTCAGAAAATTAGGAAACCACCTTTCTCAAGACCCAGTAATACCACTTTTGGGTATATATCCAAAGGATGCTTAATTGTTCCACAAGGACATGTGTACAATTATGTTCATAGCAGCATTGTTTGTCATAACCAGAACCTGGAAATAACCTAAATGCCCCTGACTAAAGAATGGATAAGGAAAATATGGTATATTTACACAATGGAGTACTACACAGCAGAAAAAAATGACATCTTGAATTTTGCAGGCAAATGGATGGAGCTAGAAAACACTATTTTGAGTGAGGTAACCTGTAGTAGGAAGCTGTGGGCAGGCCTGCTTTTCGTCCCGCCAGGCTCCCGGCACTTTTTCTGTTTAAACAAAACAGAAAGGCTTTAACATTAACATAGTAAAATTACATATAACAAAACAGTTATCAAGTAAGAATTACAGTTATAGTATTTAGATCTACTATATCTTTTATCATAACTAAGGAAAACTATAACTATCTATCTATTCTTCAACTCCATCCAAGATTCCAGAAGGATATAATATTACCTAAGTAAATGAGAAGTAAGAAACTTGCAAAACTCTAGAAATCACAGAGACATCTTGCTGCCTGGACAGTCAACCAAAGTTCTTTTGTACTGTTGGGGCATCCATCTTCAGCCTCCAGGCCCACAGTATCCAGCAGACTTTTCCATGAAGCAGGAAATTTCAAAGACAGTTCAGTCACTATCTGCTGTGTCCTGCAGAATGTCTCGCAGACTCTTTCACGAATCAGGAACCCCGAAAGACCATCTCACCATTAGGCAAGTTCAGCAGTCCTCTTTCTGCGGGTTCTTTGTGTCCAGTCTATGCATTAGTCCAGGCAAGAGCAGTTTCTTGCCCAAATGGCTATCAAACTCAGTAAGGAACCTCTTCGATGCCCATCTTCCTCTTGAAGTAGATTGGTGCTGCCAGGAGCAGACATGTCTCATTGTCATGAAAAACCCTAAGTTATTAAGACATTTAAAATGCAATATTCTGTAGTCTTTGGAAGATATGAAGTATGCCTATCTAACTGAAATATATCTCTATATATCTAGAAAATCTAACATGACTACAAGCTTAACTATTATCAATGATTATTCATTAACAACCTATATTTTCTAATTATACATTACATTTTTAAATGAACTACACAATCACAATACCTTAATCATTATTAGAAATACATATACATATAACAAAATTGACCTTAAATTTAAATCACTAAAGCAAAATCCATATCAATGCAAATTATTCATATCCATTTCATATCCCCCTTTAAATGTAAAAGAACATTTATAAACAATATTTGGGAATATGGGCGCAGTTATCTCTCTACAAACTGCTTCCTGCTGAATGGGGACGCTGTTAATCAGATCTTTCATGGTGTAACCTGTGTGCTAGGTTCCCCTCAGTCGTCAGTTGAGCAAAGTAATTTTTTGAGGGTGTTCACAGCAACCTTTCAGGAGGGCATGGTCTATCATACCATATTGGGATAGAAGCAATCCAACAGGTCTCATTTTCTGTAAAAATCAAGAAGAATCTCTTTTCCAAAGTATCATATCCTTAGATCCAAATTCTGAAGTCAAGGTATTTTCAAGATATCTTTCTTGGATTAGTTCAGCAGCATTTATAAGCATATATCTTTTAGCAGCTGTTGCTTCTTCCTCAGCATTCAAACAATTCAAAGAGAGCATAATAGCATACAGTATCAAGATTCCCTGTGTATTTTCCATCTTTGTGCAGCTTTATTTTAACCTCTATTTCATTTATTTTTACTTTTATTTTTTGAGACAGGTTCTCTATATATTATCTTTGTCCTGGAATAACTCTTTAGACCAGGCTGTCCTTGAACTCACGGAGATCCACCGTCTCTGCTACAACACCTTGAACTCAGAGATCTGCCTGTCTCTGCCTCCCAGGCATTGGGATTAAAGGCGTGTTCTGCCACATCTTGAAGTCACAGAGGTCAATCTACCTCTGTCTCCCAAGTGTTGGAATTAAAGGTGTGTATCACCACACCCAACTACTCTATCTTTCTTTTTTACTTTTAAGAACTTTAACCTTTAGCCTGCATATATTTTTTAAAACACTGTAAATCATTTAGACGTTTTCTTCGACTTTGAAATCTTTCTTTTACTGTATATCTCTCTTTTTCTGACTACATGAGTCTTTAATTTACCAAACAATTTTGGTAGGACTAAAGCCGTGACTTTGGCAGCTAGATCCAGCCCATTCCTTAGCTTTCCAGCTTCATGGCAGAGGTACTGCTGTAGCTATTTTTATCGCCACAACTCTGTGGCGGTTCAAGGTCCCTGCCAGCAAGCAAGCTGCAACAGTGTTAAACAACACTCCAAAGCTCCGTAGTCAGGGCCGCCTGCTTGAAAGAGCCAGAATTTGCCCTGGCAGGACGGCCCAGAAAGCAAGTATTTTAAAACAGCACAACCTTTTTCCTGCTGTGGCTGAAAACCGAAAAGCACACGTTCAGCTTTTCATCAACACCGTTTAAGTGTTTCGTGGCAGGACCTCTTAAAAGGGCTGCAGGGTTTTGCAGATAAAGCTGAGTCAGGAAGCCTCTCTTAGATGAGAACGGTTACTCTAGCAAGCAAAGCCAAACCCGAGAAATTGCTGTGACCGAGAAAACATGCTTTACTCTATTCTTTCCCAAGCTTTCTCAAGCTTTCTGTGGATTCAGTTATCCACGTGGGCGCCATTCAGTAGTGATGGAGCTGCGGGCAGGCCTGCTTTTCGTCCCGCCTAGCTCCCGCATGGTTAGCTTTACACCCGAAATAACAACACACAAATTGTATTCATTTAAATACTGCCTGGCCCATTAATTTCAGCCTCTTACTCACATCTTGACTAACCCATATCTAATAATCTGTATTAACACCACGAGTGGTGTCTTACCGGGAAAGATTCAGCACATCTGGCCTGGTGGCTGGCTTAATGGCATCTGGCTCCCTGAGGAGAGGCACGGCAGTCTGCCCCAGAAAGGAGAGGCGGGGAAATTGTCTGAGCCATCTACCTCACTTCCTTTTTCCTGTTCTGTCTACTCCACCTATCTAAATTTTGCCCTATCAAAAAGCCAAGGCAGTTTGCTTATTAGTCAATGAGAATCCTCCATCAGTAACACAGACCCAGAAAGACAATTATCACATGTACTCACTCATAGGTGGTTTTTAAACATAAAGCAAAGAAAGCCAGCCTACAAACCACAATCCCAGAAAATTTAGACAACAATGTGGACACTGAGAGAGACTTACATAGATCTAATCTACATGGGAAGTAGAAAGTAGAAAAGACAAGATCTCCTGAGTAAATTAGGAACATGGGGACCTTGGGGGAGGTTTGGAGGGGGAAGGGGAGAAGCAGGGAGGGGAGCAGAAAAAAATGTATAGCTCAATAAATATCAATTTAAGAAAAAACAAAAGATAATCATTTGATGGAAATTCATGCTGGGCATATACAAGTGAGCTTGTTTGCTTTTGTCTGAGCTTGTTTGTAGATGTGACCACATATGACAGTCACCATGGGGTTTCATACTAGTGCCTGTTCCCATTGCCCATGACTTCAGAGGCAGTCAAGGTAAGCCCCGGTCATTTCATGTCTGTGTATGTGCATGTGTGCATGCACACAGGTGCAAGTGTGTTTGTGTGTACAGGTGCGAATATGTGCCTTCCCATGTGTGTTGAAGCCAGAGATGAACATCAGGTCATTCTTGACTTTTTCTTTTCTTTCCTTCTTTTTTCTTGTTTTTAGTCAGACTCTTTAGGCAGTGAGTCCCTGGAGTTTTCCTGCTGCCACCACTGGGAACACACACACACACACACCTGCGTGTGCAAAAGAGTATTGCTATGCTGCCCAGGCTGAGGTTCTCAAGTGTACAGGCATGTACCACCACACTACTGAGATTCAGGCCTCTATTGAGCTTGTCATGGCTGGGTCCTACATTTCCCCCTTCACAAGTACCAATGACAGGGCCCAATTATGGGTCCTGCTTGCCCACAGGTTTAAGGAGATAGCATTGGGACCTAATAACCAATAATTAGCTACTTCCTGTAGGAATTGCACAATGGCCAGCTCAGTCTCCCTTTGCACTTAGGGCTAATCCAACACCAAAATGGTTCAGCTGAGGTTGTTCCCTGACTATCTTGTAAGTCAATGTCTCCTTCTCTTCAGTCTTGCTTCTCTTCCTTCTCGCTTGACTCCCAAAACACCCCTCAATGGGATTTCCTTACATGCAGCCCTTTGTTTACTGTTGATATAAACTGAGGCCAACTGATGCCAATGGTGTTCCATGATGGCAGATGCCAAGATGTTGGACAACCTAAGGTCTGGCTAGCAAGAAGATGCCATCATTGTTAATACTGCCCACACCAAGAAGTAGAACTCTTCCAGCTTTGCTGGTGTTGCATTAGAACAGTGTACTGAAGGAAAGAAATGGGTTGCTAGCTGGTGCAATATCTTAGATATTTGAGGTTGTTTGTTGTATTGGTTACTGTTCCTTTGTTCTTCTGTTTCTGCCATTTTGTTTTATTTTAGATAGTCTGGCTTCAAAACTAATAACCTCCACCTCTTGAGTACTGGGATTACAGGAGTGGTCTTTAAAAGACTTTGAGTGTCCCGGCTTATCTTGACTAAAGCTCTGAGAAAAAAAGGAAAAATAGAAAATGATTAACCAGAAATTAAATCTATGTGTGAATTCAGAGAGCCTTCAAGGTGGTGGGTCCCTGTAGTCAAAGGTAAATAAAACTGAGAACAGGGACCTCACCAGTGAAATAGCTGTGCACAGAAGAAGTCAATTTCCCAGCAAAAAATGGTTGTTAAGTGCTTGCTCTTTAAATGCCAATTTGGTAAGATCTTCCTTTTAATTAGAATGTTTGATTCATTAATATTTAAAGTAATCATAGACATTAACAGATTCAGATCTCTCATCTTATTATCTGCTTCCCATTTGGTTTGTTTCTTTCTTTTACTTTTTTTTTTTTTTTTGATTTTTTGTTTTGTTTTCTAAGACAAGATTTCCCTGTGTAGTAGCCCTGGCTGTCCTAGAACTCTATGCAGACCAGGCTGGCCTCAAACTCAGAGATCTGCCTGAATCTACCCACCAGGTGCTGTAATTAAAGGTGTGCACCACCAGAGCCCAGCCCCAGCTTGCTTCTTACTGCTTTTTGTTTCTTCTTCCTTTTTTGCTTTGATTTATTTATTTATTTTTTTAGAAAGGTTGACCTCAAACACAACTGAGGATGACCTTGAAATTCTGATTCTCCCTTTCCCACCTCCTCAGTGCTGGATTACAGGCAAAGCACACCATCACGCCCCCTGTAGGAGGTGCTGGAGTTTGAACCCAGGGCATCCTGCATACTAAGCAATCATTCCAGTCAAATGAGGTACACTGTACCTCTGCACTGTTTATATTGTGCTAAGAATCAAGGCTAGGACCTCCCACCTGCTAGGTAAGGTCCCTGCTAAAGGAGCTATATTCTGAAACTCCTGCCTTTGATTTGTTTACATTTCTATTTTCATTACTTATTAGCTTTTACTTACAGGTTTTGCCTTTTTATTTAGTAGTTATTGAGATTCATATATGCACTCTTTCTTTTCCTTTCCTTCTGTTTTGAAGCAGGGTCTTAATAAAGTTCAGGATGACCTAGTATAAGTAGCCCACCCACACCAGCTTCAAATTTGCAGTAATCCTCATGCCTCTGCATCCTGAGTACTAGGACGGCAGGGTGATGGCACCAGCCAGCCATTCTCCTCACAGTCTTCTAGCACAGGTGGGTCTGGTTTCTAGTTATGTCTTTCTTATTGGCTTCCATTCTCTCCCTCACTCTGTGTGTCTGTTTTGAAGTCTTGGTTCACAGTTTCTAAAGCCAGAGGCCTGGATGTTTTTCTATCAGAGTTCCAACCACTAGTCATACTGTGACTGCTGCCTCCTGTTTCTGAGTAAAGCTACACACACCCTTTGTAGAACTTTGGTTTCTGTTTTGATTTCCTTTTCAAAACTGTGGTTGATCTCTAGAGCCTTTGTTAGCCTCTAGGCAGATACTTTTAGGGGTAAACATCCATGCTTTAGAGGTAGGGTATGGGGAGAGGGAAGGCTGCTGCCCCAGTAAAGGGCTACTTATGGAACCTTCAAAACTGTCATTGTTATTTCAGATAACAGCCTCCCGAGAAACGAGCCAACTAAAAATAGCTGGTTCATTTGGATTTACTCTTTTTATGAGTCCTAGGATAAACTGTGCACATTATAATACTAAATTCTCCACCTAGAGGCTTTCCTGTCTGCCTGTGTGTGTGTGTGTGTGTGTGTGAGAGAGAGAGAGAGAGAGAGGGAGACATAGAATTTTTATTATCACATCTATTCATTTTTTGAGGGGTGTGTGTGATTATGTGCTGTGTGCTGCAGCAAGTGTCTGGAGCTCAGAGGACAGCTTGCAGGGGTCAGTGCTCTCCTTCCATCATGAGGGTCTTGGGACTCTATCTCGCTTCCTCAGGTTTGGCAGCAAGAGCCTCTCCACAACTGAGCTATCTCCCCAGGCCTCTGCCGTTGTTTTGAACAGGTTATATGAGTTCATTCTGAGCACTCTCAGGAATGTGCTCAATTCTGAACGTGATGATGTATTTTTCCAATCTGAGGGTGTATATTTTTCTCCAATAAAAGCCTGTTCCTGCCAGGCTGATGGCACAGGCCTGTGATCTCAGCACTGGGAGGCTGGAGCAGTAGGAGCAAGAGGAAGGCCAGCCTAGGAATCAGAGTGACACATTCTCCTAAGAACAACTCAGTCCATAGAGACCTTTGAACTCCAGAGTCTTATCTTTCTTGCTTGCTGCCCTTTGTCCATTCTTTATGGAGATAGGCTTTTGTTTATCTACCCCAGGCTAGCCTGGACTCACTATACAGTTAGTCCTAGTCTCGTCTCAAACTCACATCAATTCTCTTGCCTCAGTCTCCCAAGTGCTGGGATATTAGTATGCACCACCACATCCAGGCCTCCTTTCATTCTCAACTCCCCAACTCCCGTTTTTGGTTTTGGAGACAAAAGTCTCACTGTGTAACTCTGGCTGTTCTACATAGACCAGGCTGGCCTTGAACTCATGGAGATCCATTTGCCTTTGCCTCCTGAGTGCTGGGATTAAAAGCATGGGCCATTATGTTCCACCTCTAATACATGTATATTCTGTGTTTTAACCATAGTCACCTTTTACCCTCTCTTATCCCACTCCCACTGAAGCCCTTCTTTACAACAAGCCTTCCTAATTTCATGTCTTATCATTCTTTCAGTGATATTGTGTGTGACACTATTCCTAGGGAAATAAGAAAAACATCTCCTCACGCCAGATAGAGAACTGATGACAGATCAAAGTAAGAATACCCAAGTCCAACTTGGCAAGCCAATGAGTGTTATTGGGGCTACTTAGAGGAGTATGCGTGAGGGACACTTATAGGAGCAGAAATAACTCACAAATAAAGCCCATGCCAACGTGGGAGACCCTTCAATAAAGCTGGAAACCTGAAACACTGCACAACTTGCAGGCGGCTGGACAGTCGGAGTGGGTCTCTTTCCAGGTAACTGAGCCTCTTCTAGGCTGTTCAGCTTATCTGAGAGCATCTCTTAGTAGTTCTTCCTGTTTTTAATATGCTTGGGGAGGGAGGGGCTGTAGTGATATATTGTTTGTATTTCAATAAGTAAATCTTGCCCGGAAGACCAGAGGCAAAGCTAAAGTCACTAGAGGTCAGGCAATACCTTTAATCCTAGGATTTGGGAGACAGAGTCAGCTGTATCTCTGTGAGTTCAAGGCCACCCTGGGCTACGTGCGATCAAAACAAAAACAAATCCAGGCAGTGGATTTGTTTAATCCCAGTCCTAGGGAATTGTACACCTTTAACTCCAGCACTAGAGGGAATATAAAATGGAAGGAGAGAGAGAGAGAGACTTTGTCTGCCTAGTTTACGGTAGCCCAGCCTTGGTAGAGGTCAGACTTCTCTAGTGGCTTGGCTGCTTTGCTATTCTGGTTTTGGGGTTGAACCCCAATTTCTGTCTCTGGGTTTTTGTTATTGGTGCTACAAGGGACCTAGTGGATCTGGTCAGTTTCAGGTTGCTTTTGAAACTATCTGAAACCTTTGAGCCGTTAACTTCCTGAACTTAAGGAGCTACCTCCAAAGTAGGTTTAATTTGGAGGAAATCGCTTCAAAACAGTGACCCACTGAGGTTTGACAGGGTTTCTGAAAGGTGCATGAATACCTAACTGTGGCTCCACCTCGGGGGCTGGAGAGATGACTCCGTGGTTAAAAGCACATACTGCTGTTGCAGAGGCCCTGGATTTGAGTCCCAGCAACCATATCAGATGGTTTACAACTGCTAAGGCAGCATCTTGTACTGACACCTACTGCTTTTTGATTTGGTTCTCCAACGTGTGCAGACACTTGAAGCACCCCATCTTTGATCGTGTAAGTCAACCTAACTAATCCCTTAATAATTTTATAAAGTCTAATGGTTCTATTCCTCAGAGAGTCCTAACGATGTACCTGGTAAACAAAGGTCCCATTTCCCAGTCACATAGGAGGCTAAGGCAGAAGCATAGACCGTTCAAAGCCTGTGGGGGCAACTAAATGAGACGGTCTCAAAGTAAAACACTGTTAAGCATGATAGACTTAACATCATACACGACCAGGTGAAGACAAAGGATCAAGAGTTCAAGGCCAGCCTTGGCCACTACAGAGGCGAGTATTAGCCTCGTGAGACCCTGTCTCAAAATTCCAAGCCTAAACCACCAACAATAAAACCCTCCTTCTAAACATTAAGATGGGCGGGGATGTGCTCAACACAGGTTACACATACAGGGAAAACGGAAAATTAAAACATTTGGCCACTCTATTTAGGATTAAGGACACCATGCTGAGCTCTACGAGTCTTCTGGCCCGCTCGGTTTCTTTCCAGAAATCACTGGACTCTCTTCGCGTTCCCCAAACTAAGAAATGGCTAGAAAGCCTGGTTTGAGAAGTCTGTCAGTCAGCACAAGGAACCCAGCACCCTCACAGAGCCTATGGGGACCTGGGACCGGGCCGGAAGCAGATGCAAGGGTCAGTCAGTGCAGGATGGAGAAAGAAGGAGTCTCGGAGACCTACCTCGTTACCCACTTCCTGGGCACCAAATACGGAAATGGCAACCGCGGGCTACGCCACGCTGACCCGCTAGTCAGTGCCCGACTGCGGTCACGTGGGCCGGAGCACGCGGAGAAGCTCCGCCCTGAGCTCACGCAAACGCGGGGGTGGGCGGGCGTTTGGGTGAGGCCTCCGGCGCGCGCTGCGGGCGTGAGCAGAGTGTGTGGGCGGGGCCTCAGGGGGACCACGGGTGTAAGAGTGGAGCGCGTGGGCGGGGCCACCGGCACAAGCGGCAGGAGGGGTGGGAGCCAGCGGGCGGGGGGCGGGGGTCCTCCTGCGCGAGCCGTGGGCGGAGCCTCGGCCGCGTGCTGCGGAGGGGGGGGGGAGTGTTGGTGGAAGGCTGGTGTGGGCGGGGCCTCCAGCGCGCCTCGGGCGGGGGCGGGACGCGTGGGCGGTGCCTCCCGGTGCTCCCGGGCTTCGGGGGCGGCGGTGGCGGCCGCGGCGACGACGAGGACGACAAGAGTGGGGCTACGCACAGAGGGGCGCCTCGGCCATGACTGCGGAGCTGCAGCAGGACGACGCGGCTGGGGCGGCGGATGGCCATGGCTCGGTGAGCGGAGGGTGAGGGTAGCGGGGCCTGAGCTCTGGCCGAGAGGGGCGCGGCGGGCCAAGCGGGCCGGCGGAGGCCGGGGCCTGTGGGGTGAGGGCGGGAGCACCCCCCTCGGGCCGCCGGAGACTTGCGAGGCTGGGGTCGCGCGCCGGTGTGAGGTTGCCTGGGTGTGTGTGCCAGCTCAGGTTCCAAGTGGGACCCGGTGCGGGACCCGGTGCTGGGGACCCTAACGGGAGGGGTTGCACATGAGGTCGTGGGCATCGGGGTCACCCCGAAGTGTGCGCCCGGCCAGACCCAGCAGCTACAAACTTGCGAAAAGCTCGGCCGCGATGCCTGATTCTGATTCTCAATCAGTTTTATGGCTATGGCTTCCCAGAGGCTTAAGCGGACTCAAGTTATCTCACTTAAAGCCGGCGTTTATCAACAAAGTGCAAAAAAGACCTGGAACCCTCCTCTTCCCGCCCCGCTTTCCGTTCATTCCTTCCTTTTCTTTTGGAAACAAATCAGCTTCCCCTATTATCTCATTGATCACTAGATTTTGAAGGAGGGGGAGAGAGGAACAGCACAATGAATAAAAAGGCACACCTATTAGGTTCCTGATATTTAAGAAGGTTGAAAAACATTACAAAGGCCTTTGGGCTAAGATGGTGAGGGCTCAAAAACACTGGTTTGGAGAACATTAAAAAACTAATATAATAATGTATCTTGAAGAAACTCGGGAGGTGGGCAATTTCATCTTGTATTACAAAGTAACATTACATCCTCATCCCTCAGGAACTGCACTTTTAAAAGACAGAATGGAAAATCTGTACCAAGTATTTAAATACTGTCCTTTCAAGCGAGAAAATTCATAGACTATTTAGAATACGAAAGTCGGTGACTGCTAAAAAACCCCTTATATCTTAGTTTTAATTTATTTAATTTAACGTGATGGGGCTCAAGCCTGGGGCCTATCACATGGAGTGGGCAAGTACTACACTCCCAGACGAGGAGTTGAAAACATACAAGGCTCTTTAAAATTCATGCAGGAAAAAAAAGATATCTTTAAGACTTGGGCTGGGAAATGAAAGTAGGTGGCTGGTTTTTCTGTGATCAGATAAAATTGTATTGCTAGATATTCACTGCTGTCTTTTTGGATACTGGGGTTCATATTTTTCTGGCTTTTTGTTTGATTTTGCAGTGAATAAGTCTACTTGTTTTGGGGACAGTGGCTTAAAAACAGGTGGTGAGATTTGGTTTTGAGACAGTCATATTGATACTATTTTAAGGGAGAGCAAGTCATATTTAAATTTGTTTCGGACTCTGTCAGTCATTTAAGACCGCATGGCTTTTAATCAGTGGCATCTTTGTTTACCTCTGCCACAGTCTGAGTAGTGACCCCTATTTCAGCACTCCTTATTTGAGGGTTTGTATGTGAGGTGTTTGATGAGCATTGTGTATAGTCATAGCTATTTTGGGAAGGCTTGGCACTCCCAGGCTGTGGCTGGCTGCAGTTGCCTGATGCCTGGCGACCTGCAGTGATGACATTTACTGGTATTCCCAGAGATTTTGCCCCAGCTGACAGATGATAAGCTTTGAATGCTTGGTAACTTGCCCTTTTTGCTCAGGCTGGGATAAGATGCTTGAAGGCACGGGTTGGGACGAAGGAACTTAAAGTGTGGAGCATAACTTTTATATTTCGGGAGAGTATTAATAAATTCTTCCTCTTGGTAAGTTCTATGTAGGATGGATTCTTTTGCATTCACGGAGGCATTCTGCCTTCCCTTAAAAGATGTTGAACGGAGTTGAGAGGATCTATCCTCCCCCGGACACTCAGGAGCTATTTAAAACTTAGCATGCTTTCCCTCCCTTCCCCAGCTGGTCATCTGTACAAAGGACAGATAAAACCGTGTATAGGCTCTCCACCATTTTAGTGATTGAAAAATAGAGTTCTCTGCAAATGTGCTCTGGGATCTGAGTAGACACTCCGTGGTCTCTCTACCCCCTAGATGGTGAGTTAAGGACAGCTTCCTGTATTTTAATCAGTTCTCAACTTAGATAAGAACCAGCAGGAAAGTTTACTGTTAGGGTAGGTTAAGCAGCTTGATGTCAGTTTGCTTCTTGGGAACCCATCACCCTTGGCAGCAGCACCTAAGATTCAGTCCACACATTCCCCTCCCCTTCTCTTCCTCATGGAACCCAGGGCCTTGTGCATTCTAGGCCAGCACTTCACCAGGCAGCTGTATGCTTTGTTGCACCTGCTGTCTCTGTCCTTTACTTCATGGTGTTTGTAGTTTCTGAGACCAAGGCTGGCCTGGAACTTGAGGCAGTCATCCTGCCTTGGTCTGTCTGGTGCTGGTTTAGAGATGTGAGCCACTGCACTCAGCTCCTTTTATGTTGTAACCGAGCTCCACCACTCTGCCCTTTCAACCCGGGTCATGCACATACAGAGAGAGCAGTATTCTGAGCACGTTAACAGATAACTCATATCAGGTGAGAGCTGTGTGTTCTGTTTCATCAAAATAACTTTTTGTGTGTGTGTTTTTGAGACTGACAAGAGGTAGCCCAGACTGACCTCCAAACTTTGAGGGAGGATGACCTTGAACTCTTAATGCTCCTGTGTCTATCTTTTAACTGCTGGGATTATAGGCTTGTGCCACAGAGTCTTGTAATCAGAGAAATTTGAAACAACGCTAACAATACAAGTAACAGCTAACTCACACACTCTCTCAACGCTAACAATACAAGTAACAGCTAACTCACACACTCTCTCTCCACCCTTCTTCCTCCTTTAGCCCAGGCTGGCCTAGAACTCTTAACTGGATTACAAACTTTTGCCTATCATACCCAGGTCAAAGTTCCAGCTTCCCCCAGTCCCCTGCTTGTTAGTTCTCGCTTTCCACCTTGTTTTCCACCCTGTCTGTCTTCTATATCCCCTGCATATGGCAGCTAGCTGGTCCTGCACTCCGAGGGATCCTTTACCTCCCTGCCTTCTGTAGGTACGAGTGCCAGGATGGCAGGGGCTCTTTTTGTGTGTCCAGCTTTTATATGGATTCTTGGGAATCAAACTCAGGCCCTTATGCTTGTTTGGTGAGTGTTTTTACCACTGAGCCATCTCACGCACCCTTAAAAAAAAGATTGACTTGTTTATTTTTACTTACGTGTGTTTGTGTGTGCATGCATGTGTTTATGTGTACCATGTCTGTGCAGAGGAAGAGGGTACCAGATCTCTTAGAACTGGAGTTAGAGGTGGTTGTGAGCCAACTGATAGAGGTGCTGAGAACTGAACCCAGATCCTCATTTGCAGGAGCAGTAAGTGCTCTTAACTTCAAAGCCGTCTCCCTAGCTCTCACCTTTTGAGGAGATGACAGGTGTGGTGGTGGTGGTGGTGGTGGTGGTGGTGGTGGTGGTGGTGGTGGTGGTGGTGGTGGTGGTGGTGGTGGTGGTGGTGGTGGTGGTGGTGTATACAGCCCAAACTGGATGGCTCCGTATCGTCATGCCTCCTCTTCTGAATTTCTGGTGTCTCAGCTTTGCCACCGTATCCCTTTTCCCAGCCCTTTTGTTTTTTGAGAGCGTGCATAGCCCCGGCTGGCCCTGCTTTCTCACGCTGGGATTAAAAGCATATGCCACCACACCCAGCCTCCTTATATTCTTATACTTGATGGCTTTCGCTGTTGTTTGCTCTTTCCATGCAGCCCAGGCCAGCCTTGAACTTGGAACAATTTTCCTGCTTCAGTTTCCTGAGTGTTGGAATTGTGTTTTCACTTTCCAGCAGCAGAGCATTTTCTGTCAGGGCAGCTTTACTCCAAACTGAGGCTTTTGTTTGCTTTGTTTGAGGTAGTCTCATAGTGTAGCCCTGGCTGGCCTGTAACTTACTGTGTAGGCCAGAGTGGCCTTGAACTTATAGAGATCTGCTTGTATCTGTCTCCCAAATGTTGGTATTAATGGGAGTGTGCCACCATGCTTGTCTCATTTTAGTATCTTTATTTTATTTGTGTGTTTGTGGTGTTGGGATTCAAACCCGGCTTCCAGCATGCTAGGGCAAGTCTTTTACCCCCCAGCTCTGTCCCCATTCTCATTCTGTATTTTTCTTCCCTCCTGCTGTGTGTGTGTGTGTGTGTGTGTGTGTGTGTGTCTCTATTTTGAGACAGATTCTTGATATAGCTTTCGAACCTTTGGTGATCTTCCTACCTCTGCGTCCCAGATACTAGCTAGCACTGCGGCTGTGCCCCACCACACTCAGATCTACCCCATGGCCTCTCTTTACCGCCTCTCCCCACCCCCTTTTTTTCCTATTTGTTGTTTGGTTTTGGGTTGCTCTCCTGTATCCCAGCCTGGCCTTGATCTTCCCACATAGTTGAGGATGCTGAGGATGACTTTGAACTTCTGGTCCTTTTGCCTCTACCTCCCAAGTACTTGGATTATGGGTGTGTACCACACTTGGATCCCCTTATTCTTGTAAAACATTTCTAGAACTCTTCCAGTGGTTTAAACTTTTAAAAGATTAGTATAATTTTTTTGTATTATTTTTATGGGGGGAGGGTAGGGAGAAGCATGGGTACCCACGTAGAGGTCAGAAGACAACTTGTAGGAGTTGGTTTTCTCCTTCCAGAGTGGCTGCTAGGGATTGGGCTAGTGGTCAGGCTTTGCAGCAGGTAGTGTACTTATTTCACCAGCTCCACGTCTCAGTATTTAGTTTTCTCTAATCCTCAGAGTTTGCTGATATCTAAGAGCTGTCTGATGTTTTGTTCACTCCATTCCCCAGCATCTCATCTCTTATTTCCATGGAAAAATTATACTTTCTTTCATCCCCTTTGTTTCTTAGAGGTAAACTTCCACTCGTTGGTCTCACCAGGTATAGTTTGCACTCCAGGAGATAATTGGCAATAGTTGGAGGGTTTTCTTTTTACTTAGTGTAGTTTTATTTTATGTATATGTGTGTTTTGCCTATATGCATGTCTGTGCTCCATGTGCATGGAATGTTCACAGAGGCTGGAATTGGGTATCACATCCTCTGGAATTGGAGTTGTAGATAGTTGTAAGCTGTATTATGGGTGCTGGAATCAAACTTGTTGCTATGCAAGAGATGCCAGTGCTCTTAACCACTGAGCCATTGCTCCAGCCCTTGGAGATATATTTTTTTTCTTGTTCACACATGATTAAATTTATTGTAAAGAAAGGTAACAGAGATTAGAGTTGGATAAGAACAGTTAGACACCAAACTAACATGGGCCTTCTATCCACAGATCTTAGCAGCCCAGCCATGGATATGCCTGGTTCTTTTGCATCAAGAAGTTAATCTTTTGAGCCGTTTCCATGTTGTAGATCTCCGGCATGTATCATAGCTCTCCCCCTGGCGTCCGCGGCGGTGGTGCTTCTCATAGAAGCGCAGTTGCTTTATGACTTCAGTAAGCCCATTCGTAGTGAGGATTCTGTGCAGGGTCTTTATGCACCTTCCATGTTTCCCTCCTGAAACATCACAGTCCTGGCAATGAACTTCAGGTGTTTAGCCATGGCCTTGCTTTCAAATCTTCATTCTTCAAGACTTACGGACTCTATGAAATCCTCAGACCAAGGCCGGGCAGTGGTGGCGCACGCCTTTAATCCCAGCACTTGGGAGGCAGAGGCAAGCAGATCTCCGTGAGTATGTAGGCCAGCCTGGTCTACAAGAGCGAGTTCCAGGACAGGCTTCAAAGCTACAGAGAAACCTTGTCTCGAAAACCAAAAAAAAAAAAAAAAAAAAAAAAAAAGAAAAGAAAAGAAATCATCAGACCAAATGGGCTATTCTACAAGTCCTCAGACTGAATGCCCCTGGAGATGTTTGTAATTGTAGAGAAGGATGCTGAATGAAAAAAAAAAGAAATAAAAAGGAAAGGAAAGGACATGACTGCTCCTAGGTATGGTAGAGGAAAAAATTTATAGATATATGTGGGAGAGCGTAGTCAGAGGCAGGGAAATCTAAAAGAGTCCAGAGTGGGCATTAGAGAGACAGGGAAGGAGACAGGAGAGAGGGAAACCAGGTGCTGCAACCAAGAGGACAAAGGTCCAAAATGCCTAGATTATATAGGGACGAGCCTCTGGTGGAAGGGCAGACCAGCCTCTGGGCTGGAGAGTTTAGGGTATGCAAGCTATACCCTGTAACAGGTAGGGACTGAGGGATGCTGGGAGAACATGTTAAATAGGCACCTCAGCCATTTGTTCTAGACAACCTCCACAAACCTTCACTGTCTTCCCCTGTCACCCAGGAGAATCAGCAGCTTCTGCCCGCTGGGAATTTAAACATGTAGAAGTTGGGTGCGTGAACTGGCTAGTCCTACTTCCCACCTGCTGTCTGTTCTTCTCTGCCCAGCTCTGTCACTGCCTTGGTTGATAAGTCAGAACACCAGGATGGAGTGTTGATGCTGTGGAATCAGTTGTGTTCAGATCAGAACCAGCACCTGGACCTCCACCTTAGACCTGCTAAATCAAAGTCGGCTGTCGATTTTGGAAAGGGGTTCACTCTTATTCTAGGACTGCCAGGAACACATATAGCCCAGGCTGCCCTCAGACTCACAATTAATTCTTCTGCCCCAGTCTCCCGAGTGAGTGCTGGTTTACAGCTGTGGGCAACCACACCTGATTCATACAATTCTAGAGCTCAAACCCAAGGCTTCATTCATCGTGCAAGACCAGCACTCTACCTTCTGAGCTGTTACATTCTTAGCCCAAATTCTGCCTTTTGATTCCATCCCTGGGGGACTCATTTGCACATAAAACTTTTAGGAGCTTAAGGATAAGGATAGAATTCCCATTCAGCTATGCATAGGAGCCCTTAATCCTGAGAGCAAAAGCAGCAGCAAACCCTCCAAACACTATGACAACAACCTCTTCCGCTGCCCCTGTGCAGGAATAGTTTCCAGGCCCACCTGTGTGTTGTTGTTGTCCAAATGAATAGAACCTCATGATTTTATTGGCTTCTTTTATCGTCGTTATAACAAAACCCGCAGAGAACTAGATCTGCCTCTCCTCTCTCAGCTCTCTTCCTAGCCAGGTCTCTGCTCTAGCTCTGCCTACAGGCTCAGAACACTCACGCCTCGGCACAGTCTTCTGGCACTTTTAGTCTTTTTCTAGAAAATAGGCTTAGTCTGCCCACTTCCTGTCATCATGCCACTTTCCCTGGTCACACAGAGAAGTACTGTGTCACTGTGGTGCTTGCCACATTCTTAAAGAAAATTGGAAGAGTTTAGAAATGTTGACCATTTTTGCCAGAGTGCCATTGACATTGAAAACCCTTCTCTAAAAGCTTTGCTGAAGCAGGTTTGCTATGAGTTTGATTCAAGCCTGGGCTACCTGGTAAGTTCCAAGCCAGTATTGATGACAAAGTGAGACCATTTTTCAAAAACCAAATCTTTTTTTTTCAGTGACAGTATGATTAAGAGTTAGTGTAAAAAAAAAAAAAACTTGGAAAATACAGGTGAGCAGGATTACCTGAAGCTGAGAGGAGACAGGCAGGTTGCTTCCTAGATTCTAAGCAAAGATATAAGAAGTAAGCTTGCTAAAACCACACACAAATATATGTAGAGGGGTTAGGGCTTTTGTTTGTTTGTTTGTTTTTGAGGTGGGGTTTCTTTATGTTTTGGCTGTACTATAACTAACCTGGTTATAAATAACCAGGCTGGTCTTGAACTCACAGAGATTCCCCTGCCTCTGCTGTGGTTATAGGTGTATATCACTACCACCGGCCGGGTCAGGCTTCTTTCTGTCTCACTGTACAAAAGGGAGCACATCAATTCCGTGAACCAGGCACTGTATTTAAGGGGAAAGAACTGAGAATGTAGCTCACTGGACTGGTGCTTGCCTAGCGTGCAGGAGGTTTTAGGCCCAACCCCCAGTAACTGAAGAAACAGCCTTAGGCAGGCAGGCCTGGGAGGAAGACTGCTGCCAACCTGGGCTAAAAAGATAGAGTTACAAAAATAAACAACAAACCCAAAAAACAAGATTAGATAATGTGTTGAATCCAAAGTTTCTTTTCCAGGTCTAATATTTATTTTTAAAAAGTTCTGGCCAAGAAGAGACTAGGGAAAGTGATTTACATATATATTGGGAGTTTTTAGAAAAAAAAATTAACTTACGCAAATAATAAGCTCACACTCCAAAACAAAGATCAGTTTAAAACATGATAACGAGGGATCATAAAGAAATAAAATAACAATGACAGACCAAATGTGGTGGCACATGCCTGTAATCCCAGCACTAGGGAAGCTGAGGCAGAGGGGCTGCTGTGAAGTCAGGGCTAGCCTGGGATACAGAAAGCCCTGCCTCAAAAGAAGTATAAAATAAAATTCTTCTTAAAAACCTCATTTGGGCCAACAAGAGGACTTGGCAGGTGAAGTGCTTGCTGAGCATCCCTAATAACCTGAGTTCAATCCCGGGAACCCATATGAAGGTGGAAGGAGAGAACCAACTGACCTACACAACACACACACACACACACACACACACCAAGCATGCACAAGTCTTCTTGGCAAGCCTCACATCAGGCCCCTAGCAGATGCTGATTAGGTGAAACCACTAACTGCCTACAAACTGCTCTCCCAGGTCAGGCTGTCTACAAGCCACTGCCCAACTGGCTCTGAACTTGCTGGAGCCCAGATCAGTTCACATGGCCACTTCATGATGAGAGTTTTACGGAAGCTGTGCTTGCCACTTCCATCTCTCCCTGAGTTTTTATTAATTGTGCTTCAGAGTAAATCCTTGTCCAGAACACAGACAAACAAAAAAGTAGTCTTTCAACTTTTTGGTTTTTTTGAGACAGGGTTTCTCTGTAGCTTTGGAGCCTGTCCTGGAGCTCTTTTTATAGACCAGGCTGGCCTCGAACCCACAGAGATCTGCATGCCTCTCCCTCCTGAGTGCTAGGATTAAACTTTTTGATGCCCACTTGGTTGTAAAACACTTAAGTTTAAATTGTCATTGAACCTGCTTCTTACCTCTGAAGTCAGGTATGTCTGAAAGTAGAGTTCTCAGAGTGAGACGTAGTAAGTAGTAATGCTGAGCCTGTAACGGGCCCTTTTCTCTAGGTTATCAGTGATTTTACTACACACAGGACAAAGTGGTCACATGGCAGGTTTTCATTTTACTGACCATGGCTGTAGGTGTTTCTTTATTGGCATCTTGCCAGCGCTGTCAAAGTGGATGCTATGGACCTCCTTTGCCAGGTGCAAAAGTGTAATGCTTGGGAAGGTTGAGGTTGGTGAGAGGTGAGTCCGTTGTAGTCTGGTCTGGCTTTCCACATGGAAAGGAAGGTCAGAGTATCAGTCAAGCCAACCTGAAGGAGATTAGGAGTGGTACCAGCAGCATGCTACATTAACTGTAGTAGGCAGTGTAAATTTGAGTGTGCTGGGCAGTAGGGGTACACATCACACCATCATCCCAGCACTCAGGCAAGGCCACCCTGTGTCCCAGAACAGGACTCTGTCCTAATTATTTTCTTTCTTTTTTTTTTCTTTTTTGTTTTGTTTTGTTTTGTTGAGACGGAGTTTCTCTGTAGCTTTGGAGCCTGTCCTAGAACTAGCTCTTGTAGAGTAGGCTGGCTTCGAACTCAGAGATCTGCCTGCCTCTGCCTCCCGAGTGCTGGGATTAAAGGTGGGCACCATCAACACCCGGTTATTTTCTTCTTTTAAAGTCTCCAAATTTTGATTATTCTAAAAGAAAATTCCATATTATTCTGTCACTCCGTTTCCCCTGCCCTTAATGTCTGGCAGTGCCTGCTGCTTTCTGTCTCTAGATTATTCTGGGTGTTTCATGTCAGTGGACTCATGCAGCAGTTAGCATTTTGTGTATAGCGCTGTTCGTGTTGGGTGTATACGCTTGCAGGTCTGTGTGTGTGTGTGTGTGTGTGTGTGTGTGTGTGTGTAAAAGCTCAGGGTGGGTGTGTCTTTCCTTGATCACACTCACTTTTATTATTTCCTGTTAGTATTAGTGTGGGGGGGTGGGGGAAGGGTATCTGCACACCACAGTGTACCTGTGAAAGTCAGAGGACAACTTTGTGGAGTTTGTCTGCAAACATTTGACTAAACCTTGTCCCGTTTTCTGAGATATTCAGGGCATGTTCTACCTCCACATTGTTCCTGCATCATGTCCCTCTCATTACCTCTGGTTTGTTCAGAAGACCCGTGACTCAGCTGTAAGGCTGCCTTTCCCTAGTCTTAACCTACTTTGAAACCAGTTGTTGACTTGTGTTAGATTATCTGTTGAAATACCTTTCCCAAGAGCTGGAGGGATGGTTTGGTTAAGAGCACTGGCTGCTCTTCCCAAGGGCCTACATTCAATTTCCAGCACTCACAAGGCAGTTTACAACCATCTTTAGCTCCAGTTCCAGGGGTCTTCTGCCTTCTTATGCCTACAGTCCTCTGTAGGCACTGTTTGGACATGGACAACATACGTCCAGCCAAAACGCTAATACACATAAAAATAATAAAATATTTTTTAAATTTTAAATACCTTATCTGAGCCAGTAAGATGGCACAGCAAATGCAGGCGCTTGCTGCCACACCTAACAACCTGATCTGAGTTTCATCCTTGTGGCCCACATGGTGGAAGAAGAGAACCAACTCCCCACAGTTTGTGCTCCTATCTCCATGCATATGTGGCATAGCATTTACACACACACACACACACACACACACACACAGTGTCTTTATCCCATGTTTTCTGCTGTGGAGCCTGCTTGCTGCCCTTCTGCCATCACATCAAGCCTGAACTCATTCTGCCTTTAAGAACCTTCATAACCCAGTGCCATACCAGGAGACACCTAATAATAATATTTTACTGTGCCTAGATTTCTAAAACTGGGCATATAAACCTGATGGCTCATCTTCCTTTATTATTTTGCCCTCATAGTACATTGTTGAATGGTGGTTTTCTTAGGTTTTGTAGATGCGTTCCACACAGCTGAGTGATGGCTTTGTGGTCTTCTTTCTCATATTTGGTTGGGTGTGTAGTGAAAGAAATGGAGCATTCTCCTAGATCTTCTGCAGTAAGAAAGAAGCAAGGTATATAGTATGGTAAACACTCATGCTAACAGGCGCCTGCCCGCCTGCCCGCCTGCCTGCCCGCCCGCCTGCCTGCCTGCCTGCCTGCCTGCCTGCCTGCCTGCCTGCCTGCCTGCCTTTCTTCCTTCCTTCCTTCCTTCCTTCCTTCCTTCCTTCCTTCCTTCCTTCCTTCCTTCCTTCCTTCCTTCTTTCCTAGTACAAGCCAGATAGTTACTGAAACAGGTATATTTCATCCCATTTTGACTTTTTGTTATCGCTGTATGACCTAGCCGAAATTGTTTATTTCTTTTGTTGGTTTGTTAAGACAAGGTTTCTCTGTGCAGCTTTGGCTGTCCTGAAACTCACTCTAGTCTAGGCTGACCCCAAATTCACAGAGATCTGCCTTCCTCTGTCTCTATCACCACCACCCAGCTGAAATTTTTATTTTATTTTTTGAAACAGTGTTTTTATAGCCCAACTTGGCTTTTAGCTAGTCTTGAGCTCCTGATCCTCTTGCTTCAGCCTTAAGGATTACTGTTACACATAGGTATCCCTACACACCATTTTAAAGTTTTGTAAGTGTTGGCTGTTCTGCCTACATGTGTATTTGTGTACAACATGTGTGCAGTACCTGAGGAAGCCAGAAGAGGGCATTAGATTCTCTGGAATGAACAGTCCAAAATTGCTGTGTGAGTACTGGGAATTGAAATTTAAATCCTCTGGAAGAGCATTCAGTATTCTTAGCTGCTCAGTTGTATGACTGTAGTAAGGAGAACAGCGGGCTGTGTTCCCGCCTGGTTCCCGGCCGCCTGGCTACCTTATGCCCCAAAATAATTACATGGAAATTGTAAATACTGCTTGGCCCATTAACTCTAGCCTCTCACATCTTGGTTAACCCATTTCTAATAATCTGTGTAGTACCACAAGGTGGTGGCTTACCAGGAAGATTCTAACCCACATCCATCTTGGGCCGGAGCTTCGTGTCTGTCTCAGAGAGGAGAGGCATGGCATCAGCCTAACTTCCCAGCATTCTGTTCTGTCCACTCCACCCACCTATGTTCTAACCTATCAGGCCAAGCAGTTTCTTAATTAACCAATGAAACAGCAGATAGGTAGAAACACTCCTACATCGTATGACCTGCCCCAACTTAAAACATTTCCATTGCTGTTTATTAATTGTATACAACAGTGGGTTTCATTGTGACTTTTTCATATGTATACATTTGATCATATTCACCACCCTTATCTCTCCCTCCCCTGGTTTCCTACTGATTCCCCTTCTTGGCAACTCATCCTCCGACTTTGATGTCCCTTTGGGGACCTGGTGGGTTTAATTGCTGTTACAGGAGCAAGGCTTATGGGTTGTTTACAGGTGTGTGGACAACTTACCAGTGGCTACACAACTGAAGGAAATGTCTTCCTCTCCCAGAAGCCATTATCTGTCCATTGGTTTTAGGAGAGGGTCCTGAGTCCTTTCCCTTGTTTGTTTTTTAAGACCAGTCCCTTCTATGTGATTGACCTACAGCTCATAGTGTAACCCAGGCTGTTCTGGAACTCATTGTGTAGCTAAGGCTTGTCCCAGACCCTCAGTGGTCTTCCTCAGCAAGCAGTTACTGCTCCAACATGCCTGCCCACTTAGCTACTGCCTGCTTAGCTACACTTCTACTACCTACTCTTCTGTTTGCACATTGGGTATCTGTAGGCCAAGGTGGGCTGGCCCTCATATGACTGCCAGAATGAGCCCCAGACAACTTGTAGTGCATTGTGTTCCTGTCTGCATGCTCAATGTTACTTCAGCTCTGTGGGAGTAGCTAGATGGCAAGAATTATAAAAGGAGAGAAGAGTTAGTGCCCGGTTCCCAGAGGATCTGTCCATTCTCAGAAAAGCCAGTGCTCCACTTTATTAGCACCCTCCCCCTCATGCCTTTTTTTCTGTGTCTGTATGCTTCTGACTCCCAGCACATAGGTCCAAAATCATGTGCAAACTGTCTCCCACTCTTCTTATAATCCTGGTTAAGACTGTGAGCTGTTTTTGTTGCTTAACTGCTATTGGCTTGTTATTGACTATAGTCTCCCAGAGGGAGAAGGACTCAGTTTTGGGTTTAAACGTTGGTAGTATTTTAGATAATTCATATAAATGATCAATTAACCCATATCAAGATTTTCTTTTGTTCACAAAAAGCTGAGTGTCCTGTCCCCCATAATCAAGTCCTGTCATAATGACTATGTTAGGCTTCTTCCCATGAATAAATTGGAATGGCGTAGAAGTGTTGCTGGAAGAAAAACAAAAATAAGTTGCTGGTCCGTTCCATTTTTTGTGGAGTTTAGAGAGTTAATAGCAGTCTCAGTGAACAGTTAAGCTGGGGTACAGAGAGCTGGTTCAGGGGTACTACTTTTGCAGAAGATCTGTGTTCAGTGCCTAGCACTCACATGGTGCTTCTTAACTATCTGTAATTTCAGTGACAGAGGTTGAGACACCCTCTTCTGGCCTCCAAAGATACTGCACCCACATGTACAAACTACACACATTACACATAATGAAAAATAACAGTAAAATTAGTCAAAAGAAATACTTGTTAAGACAGCTGTTTGCTACATCTGGTATCTCAGTAAGAACTGTTGACACACACACTTATTTCTTCGGTACTGTCATTTTTATTATTACATTTTATTTATTAAGCATACATGTGTGGGTGTGGGTAGATAGATGCACACATGCTTGTTATTTATTGCTTGTGCTTTTTGAGACAGTCTTGCCATTAGTGCTGGTTGGCCTCAGACTTATGGCATTCTTCCTGCCTAGGCCTCCTCAGTGCTGAAGTTGTGGGTTAGTTGTGAGCTAGAGGTCCTCATAGTAGATGAGATAGGGCATCATAACATTAGAACAGGGAAAGGAGCATCACTGTTTGAACAGATGGATGTTAATAGGGGTTGGGGAGATAGCTCAGTGGCCAGAGCACTTAGGATTCACACACAGTGTTTTGAGTATGTAATTCCAGTGTTCCTGAAAAGTTGCAAGGCAGGTAACCAGAAGGAGACCCTGCGTCAAACAAGGTTGACCCCACATGTGGCATGCATGTGTGTGCTGGCACTTAGACATATGAACACAAACACAAGAATTAGTAATTATTTTTTTGGTGAGGGTTTTTTTAAATTATAGTCATATTAGGCCAATTACTACTTGTTACTGGACCGATAATTTAGGGATTTGTTTAATCCCTGTAATCCTGTTTGTTGTGTATCATGGAGTTGTTTTTTGCATCAAGAGAAATCTACCCCTTTCCCATACCCTCAAGGGTCTGGAAATCTAGGCCAGAGAGGAGGCAAAAAGACAGCAAAGTCCCAGCTTGGAGAAGGGGTGGTGGACACAAAGTCCCATCCTTAATCAAGAAGCTGTTTGTAATTAAAAACCTCTGGGAGAGGGAAAATCTGTTTTTTTCCAGTATCAACCACACTCCAGGATAGGCTCCTTGCTGCTGAGTAGTTGACCAGCACAAACTGGACTCCGTGGGTTTTTTGTTTGTTTGTTTGTTTTTGTTTGTGTGCTTGCTTTTGTTATGGTTTGGTGGTTTTGTTTTGTTTCTTTTTTTGAGACAGGGAATATGAAGTTAGTTGGGTGGGTAGGGAAGTGGGGAAGAACTGGGAGGGCAAAGAATATGATCAAAGCATATTGTATGAAAATTTTTAAAAATGAGTAAGAGAAATCTCTCTGGTTGGTTCTCCTGTCACCGTGTGGCTGAGCCTGGGTGGCAGCTAGCCTTGGAGATGGGTTGGGTCTGTCTCTCTTTACTGCCTCGGGACAGGAAAAGAGAAGGCATGTTTTGTGAAAACAGTGCAAATTTAGGCAAGGAAATGCGAGCCTGTTGGTTCTTGTCATCACTTAGCTTCATCAGGACAGAGCACAGGCTTTGTCTTGTCTGCACGAGAGTGTGCTTTCTGTGGAATGCTGTAGTTGGACTGGTCTATAAGAGCTAGTTCCAGGACAGGCTCTAGAAACTACAGGGAAACCCTGTCTCGAAAAACCAAAAAAAAGGAAATCCACTTCCTGTGAAGTGCCAGAGAGACAGTGAGTGGGGATACTGTGGGAGCATGATGACTTAATTTGCCACTGTAAAAATAAACTCTTGTGCTGGAGGTGGTGGCACACTCCTTTAATCCCAGCAGCGCTCAGGAGGCAGAGGCAGTTGGATCTCTGAGTTTGAGGCCAGCCTGGTTTACAGAGTGAGTTCCAGGACAGCCAAAATACAGAGAAACCCTGTCAGGAAAAACAAACAAATAAATACATAAGTAAACTTTCTTTTGTAATTCTTTCTGTTGTTTTGGTTTTTGAAACAGGCTTTGCTGGCTTCTAATTTGCAGAAATCTTCTGCCTCTGTCTCCCTAGTACTGGGATTCGAGTTACAAACCCTTGTAAAATTAACTTTCAAGGGACTAGAGAGATGGTTCAGTGGTTAAGAGCACTGGCTTCTCTTTCTCAAGGGACTAGAGAGATGGTTCAGTGGTTAAGAGCACTGGCTTCTCTTTCAGAGGACCCAAGTTCAGTTTCAGAACCAAATAGAAGCTCACACTGTTTAACTCCATTTCCAAGTGATCTAATCTTTCTGACCTCCCTAGGCATCAGGCATGGACATACAGAAATGTAGGCCAAAACACCTGTACACATAAAGTAAAACATTTACAAATTAACACTTAATATATAATGCTTGGGACTGGCAATAAACCTTGGTTAGTAGAATGCTTGTCTAGTTTTCATGAAGCTCTGGGCTCAATCCCACTGTCAGATTGTTAGGAATAACAGTCAAGTTGCACCCACTGTTGCTCCCCACGTCATTTACCAGGTGTTTAAATGACTTTTAAAAGAGTGCGTTGTGAGTTAGCATAAAGGCAAAAGAGAAAAGCAAACAAAACTTGTGTGTGAAGGAGTAAGTGGGAAGCAGGCCCAGGGAGTGTGTTCGACTTCCTGTGAGACAAAGCACTTAACACTGGAGGAGCAACCTGCAGTGTGAAATTCTCATGCAACACTACAATCAAATGCTTTATGTTCCAGAAACTAGAAAGGTGCCAGGAGTGTATTCATCCATGTTTAGTTTTGTTGCTGAGAAACATGCAAAAGAATTGCCTGTTGAATGCCAGGAAATGCACCTGGAATTGCTGGTTCCTCGGCATAAGTGAGAACAGTTCAGCTGCAAGAGACTGGATGGAGTAAGTGACTGGGACTGTCACTAGGCCCTGGCATAGTTCCAGTGGTAGCAGATTTTTCGAGTAACTGATGGCACCTCTGAGTCATTCAAACATGCAGTATTGACCCTCCTACTTCCCCATGATAGTTTTTTACAACACACTGTCCTAAGTAATCAGCTCCTGATAGTATAAAGGCTGGCAAATATTTAAAAATGGAAGTTTATTACCATGCAAAGTTCAAGGTCAAAATCCAGGAAAGAAGTTTGCATTAAAGAGGGCATTTGCTCCGGTGTTTTGTCTCCTTAGAAGCGCTGGTGGTGAGCACACCTCAGCAATCACTTTGTACGTTATTTCTTACACGGTTTGTTAGGAGGGTAAGGGAGGGAAATCAGCATCGTGTGGTGCTTGCCGGATGTTGAGAACAGCACAGGGCTATATGTAGGTGGTGCATGTTAGCCAGTATTTCTTGCTGGGACTGTTTCTTTGTCTATGTATCGAGCTGGTTGATGACACTCAGAGCAATTCCAGATGAAGGTGTGGTTATTGGGTCTGTCTGTCATTTCCGCCTTTGTTCTAGTTTGATACTATCAGGCTCCTCATGTCCCCTCCATTCTTCACGACTTTGGGGGCATGTTGATTTTGGATTTCCAGAAAATTTTGTAGACACCAGATTTTTTTAACATGGTGAAATTTTTTTTTAAGGTAGTGAAATCAAATGGAATTAAAATTTATCCGGAAGGATATTAATGCCTTAAAAAAAAAAAAAAAGCTTGCACTTTCTGTTTTTTACCACATCTAAATCTCAGCCCCTCTGGCCTGATAATCAGCCCATTTTTGGTGACTGGGATTATCAAGACCCATAATATTGAAGGCTGCTGTCTCAGTGGGACGGTTCCTTTCCAGCTTCTGACCAGAGAAAGGCCCTGACCCCTTTTCCAGGCCTGCGGAGGGCTGTTCAATCAGTTGCTTCTGGTTGTGGCACTTATGTGTTGCCAGCGGGCCCTCAGCTGTTGGAGACCTCGGGATACGGTTTCGGTTACCGCTGGCAGTGAGTGGTAAATGGGCTGTCTCTCAGCCATTACTGACTGAACTTAATGGTGAAGCCTGCAGTGTAAGTCAGGACTTAATCCTGGCACAGTTTTAGTATGGAATAAATTAGATTGTTGCTTACTGGAATAATCTATAACTATTTTGTTTCAATGTTGGCTAAAAGACCGTTGTGTCTCGTGTTGACGAACCAGTTGTTTCAGCTGAGCTGTCCCTGTCTATAGGTGTTTTGTATTGGCTCTGACTGCCAAACAGGATGGTAGGGTGAACACTTAAAGATTAGAAAGGGTTTTAGGATTATCTGTGTAGCTGATGTTAGGTTTTTCCATGGTTCAGGTTAATGGAAACATTCATTCCATAGCTCATCCTTCTGGAACTATATGCCTTATTTGATAATTCAGAAAGCACTAGCTTTAGCTGTGCTTCCTTTTTAAGTTAGTGGTACGAGCCATTTGTTAATTACAGAGTTAGAAGCTTATTGTCAGTGAAAAATGACACACACACAAATGACATCCACAGTAAAGCTTAAAATAGCTCATCCTCGCATCCATGCAGATTCGCTGGACTCCTTCTATGACCTACTGATGCACTGTCCAGAGAGGAAAGCCCAAGGCTCCTTAAGGCTGTCCGGTTACAACTGACGTAGGTATTTGGAGTTTTCTGTTGAGTCATATTTCTCTCGTAATTGCCCAAAGTATTTCCTATGACAGAATGCAGATTCTGCATTTTAGAGCGTGTTTGACTATCCGTAACCTACTACATGGACCTTTTCATTGCTTTAAAATGACAAATGCAAGTCTTGGGCTTCTCTGTCCAAGAGGTACCCAGGTCTGCTTTCTTATTGATAGATATATATATCTGATTTTGTTTTTCAAAAACAGAGCTGCCAGATGCTGTTAAATCAACTGCGAGAAATCACAGGCATCCAGGATCCTTCCTTCCTTCATGAAGCATTAAAGGTTGGTTTCTCATCCCGGTTTAGCTGACAGGCTCTGAAGCAGTTTCCTCACAGGTGTGTCAGGTCAGGCTATCTTTATACCAGACCAGAACATAGGAAGAGTCCTGCAGATCAGATAAGGCTAGTTTCCTCCACAGAGAAACTTCAAGAAGATGGTGGGAACTTACAGTTGGGGAAGCTAGTGGGAATCCATCATCCATGTCCTTTGTATAGACTTTATATGGATCCTGTATGCAACCCTCAAACCAAAGAATATTCCAGCAGAGAAATCGGACGCTCTTCGGGCGTGACGGTGTTATTCTTGAGCATTGTTGGTTATAATTTGTAAAGATACATTCTTATGTTACCCAAGGAAATGGTAACACACCTAGTTTCAGACTAGCCAGAAGGTGTAGGCAGTGTAGCTGAAGCATGACTGGCTGTGACTGAATAATGTTGAGGGCAAGCAGTGAGTATAAGGTTTGGGTCTTCATTCTAGTGTTGTACCTTTTAGAATATTTTCTGGTAAGAAGTTCAAAACAGATATGTCACCTTTATAAAATACGGTGGCTGCTCATGACTTTACTGTCCAGGCTGACTACCACCTGTGTTGGCTCCCAGTCCCCTTTTGTGACTCACTGTGCCTTAACTGGTCTGTGGAGTTAGGTTCCTGGAGCAATGACTGCACCATCCAACAAGGCTGTGGTTTGCTTTTCAGGTTGTGAAAATCTGAGCCTCGAGTCTTGTCCTGTCACTAGGGCTTGCTACACCTCCAGGTGCATCAGGCTTCCTGCCTTCATTTTCTTAGTCTGCTGTCTTCCCCAGCGCTATGCGTAGGCTTACTCATTGTGTCAGCCATAGTAGTAAAAGATTAACACCAGATACTGCCTACTGTTAGTTCTTCAATACTTTGCTTTTGGAATTTACTATTTTACTTCCTTTTAGGCCAGTAATGGTGACATCACGCAGGCTGTCAGCCTTCTCACTGACCAAAGAGTTAAGGAGCCCAGTCAGGACACGACTGCTACAGAATCGTCTGAAGGTGAAGGGAGCTCTACCAGCAGAGAACTGTTAGCAAGTAGGTCTCGCCTGTTGTGATCCTTCTCTGTACTAACAGAAGACAGTGCCTGTGGTTCCTCATTCATCACACTGACCTTTGACTAGTCACTGAGCCGTCGCTGAGAGCCAGGCCTGAGTTCAAGCTTTTCAAATGGCTCCTTTCTTATTATTTTACTGTGTAGCCCAGGCTGGATGTAAATGTTTTTTTTTCTCCTTGACTAGTTTTAGTATGTCTATACTAGGTCATAGGTCAACTTCATAAAACATCCTTTACTCATTATAGAAAGCAGGTGACTATCCTTTGCTAGGATATTTTATATGTAGCTGATGTTTTACAATGATAAAAGTTATTAACCTGCAGATACAGAATATATTTTTGGATTTGTTGAATATTAATGAATTGTGTGTGTGTGTGTCTGTGTGTGTGTGTGTGTGTGTGTGTGTGTGTGTGTGTGTATGTGTAGGCCAGAGGTTTGCTTCAGGTGTCTTTATCACATTCCATCTTATTTATTTTTAAAATTCTGTTTATTTTTATGTATATGAGTGTTTTGCTTGTGTTTATATAAGTGCATTACATGCTTTCCTCAGAGGCCAAAAGAGGGTGTTGGATCCCTGGAACTGAAGTTACAGATGGTTTTAAGCAACAATGTGGGTGCTGGGTCCTGTGCAAGAGCAATAGGTACTCTTAAATGCTGAGCTCCAGCCCCTCCACCTTACTTAGTTTTTGAGACAGAACTGCTCACTGAACTTGGGCTCACCAAGTCCTTTTGGAATTTTACTTTCTTTGCCTCCCAGGGCTGAGATTGTAGGCATGTGCTTATTAGCATGTGTATCCTTTTCCATGGATACTGGAATCTGAGCTCAGGTATTTATACTTAAGCAGCAAGCACTAAGCAGTGATCCATCTCCCCCAGCCTCTGGTGCACTGTAGTTTAGTAGCTTGCTTCTGAACTGTTAGGGAGGATAAGATTACAATACAGCGATAAGTTGTTCATTTGACTTAGAGACAGTTTCAGGATTGTGTACAGAGGAGCCTCTGTGGTGAGAACTAGGGATTGGATATGGTTTAGAAATGTTTTTACCTTTTCTTTCTGCACACAAACCAATTACATTTCTGTTTCCCTACAGAAGTGATAGACCTTACTCATGACAACAAAGATGATCTTCAGGCAGCCATTGCCTTGAGTCTACTGGAGTCTCCTAAGATTCAAACTGATGGCAGAGATCTTAATAGGTTGTTGCTTTAATTTGTGATCTTTGTTCCCTGTGGTTGCTTTGTTTTTTGTTCTTGGAAAGCTACTCAGAGGTCATTCTGTTCCTTTATTGCACCAAGATAAAGTTTCTTTAAGGAGCAATTTTAGCTTATTATTCAATTCCTCCCCCCACTCTTACCCATCTGTCTGTCTCTCTCTCTCTCTCTCTCTCTCTCTCTTTCTTTTTTTTTTGGGGGGGGGGTTGATGTCTCACAGTGGCCTGGAACTTGTGACCCTTCTCCCTCACCCTCCAGAGTGCTGGGATTCCAGTTGTGTACCACCACTCTGGCTTTTAATTCACTTTGAAAAGCCGATCACGGAGAATTAACACAGTTTGTAGTCTTTGAGTAGATGCCTTCAAAATTTTGTTGGTTCCAGTTACTAGCGAAAAACAACAACCTAGCCTAAGTACCTGATCAGTATAGCCTCTGACAGGCTGAGGGCTATACTGCTGTCTCAGGTGAGCAGAGGGTATGGTGTTAGAATTGGTACTAATATGGTGCCTGTGTAGTTCACAGACATCCACTTCCAGCTGTGGCTTCTTTTGATTTCTGGACTTGTCTCCTAACACCTCTTGAGTTTCTCTTTCAGAGAAACATAGAATAAAGAATTTTGGGCGAGGCAGTTTGGAGGCTCCTAACTTTTGCATAGTGCCTCATTTCCCCCTTTCACTGACAAGCCCTTTGATAGGATAGCGTGGTTGAGTGAAAACATTTAATGTGGTGGGTGTGAATAGCCTTGAATCTCAACTCATTTTCATTGTGGGTCTGACTAGAAATAGTACCTGTTATGGAAGGGCTTAAATTTGTGTTTAAACCTCAATTTTCACTTACAGTATAGCTGTAGAACTGTTATGTAGCCAATGGTTGTCCAGTGAATGATTATTCTGACATTTGAATCATCTGTGCAAAATTGCCAGCGTCCTGTGTATAGTAAATAATTCTTTAAACTGCTTTTCTTTTTCTTTTGATATGTGGTGTTGGCATGCTACAGAATGCATGAGGCAAACTCTGCAGAAACTAAGCGCTCAAAGCGAAAACGCTGTGAAGTTTGGGGAGAAAACCACAATCCCAATAACTGGAGGAGAGTGGATGGTTGGCCAGTTGGGCTGAAAAATGTTGGCAACACATGCTGGTTCAGTGCTGTTATTCAGGTATGGTGTTTTTAAGAGACAGCTGTTTTCTTCTGAATATAACTTAATTAGCTAAAATGAAAGATGTGAAGTTGACTTCTGAAAGTTAAAACAAGGCTAGCTAGATAGTTTACTGGGTAGAGGCACTTGCTGTAAGCCCAGAGACATGAGTTTGATCAAGGCCTCACTTGGTGGAAGAAATGAACTGATTTCTTCAAGTTGTCTGATTTCTACTCAGCATGTGCATGTAAGGATACACTATACTTACTTTTGTATGTTTTGGATTGAGAATTTATGATGTCTTAAACTGGGAAGTACTGAAATATAAATATATTAAATGTTTAGGGTCAACAATGAATACTGTTCAGGGTAGCCTGGAGTAGAGGCATGGCAGATAAGGGATCCTGGAAAGAGAGAAGTAAAAATACTCTCTTTCATTATGTATCCCAGGCTGACCTCAAATTTGTGACTCTTTTGCCTATTCCTCCCAAGTGCTGAGATTATAGGTATGCACCACTATTATAGCAATGTACCACTATGCAGGCCATATGCATGAATTCAATATAAGTACACACACACACACATCCACCCATCTACTCCAGGGTGTTATGTGTGCTAGACGAGAACTCTTAATCACCGAGCCACATCCTCAACTCTGTGAAAACACTCTTGGAGTGAATGAAATCTATAGGACTTGATGAATGGTACCTGCAAGAGAGAAATGAGAAAGATTGCAAGGTTCATCTGGAGTATCTCAAGAGGAATAATTTGTGTGTGCCAGAAGTTGCCAGTAAGGCTGTAGCTGTGCTGAGTTCAAGATGCTTATGTTTTACACTTGTATGAGACATTACATGGGAGTTAACTGTATACATTTCTAGTTCAGAAAAGAGTTAAAGTAAAGCCAAGCAGGTGGGTGGCTTTCCTTAGAGAGAAGTGGCTATCAAGAAATATTTCCCAGGGCTGGAGTTGTAAGCACTTGTTAGTCTTGCAGAGGACCTTGGGTTTGGTTTCCAGTACCTTCATGGTGACTCATAACCATCCCTAACTCCAGTTGCAGGGGATGCAGTACCTCTTCTGAACTCCATGGGCATCAAGCATACATGTGGTGCACATATAGTATTTGCAAGCAAGACACTAATGCATATAAAACAAAATACACTTTTAAAAAAAGTATTTTTCAGGCATCATAAGCTTCATATGGCCAGTATTGTTCCCTCTCCCTCCCTGCAGGCATGTTTATTAAATGGTTCTGTGGCATCCAACCTGCTGCTCAAAAGCCAAAACACTTCAAAGTACACTCAGTTATTCTGTGCCTGACTCTGATTAGGACCCAGGAAACAACAGTGACTAAAACAAAGCCCATATTCTCCTGGAGTCTAATTTAAAACAGTGGAGTGGTCAGTCAACAGAATCAGGTAGTGATAAGTGCTACAAAGGCATCATGAAGGAGGCTGGGAGAAGGGGCTGCTGCTTCTGTGGATCAGGCAGTGATGGCTTGACCAGTAAGGAGGGACGTGAAGGTGACTAGGGTTTGGGTCTATAGTTACATACAGAACATTTGTGAGTAAAAATAGAAAATATATAACCCATGTGAGAGAGCAAAGCTGCTAGAACTGACTGGATAAGAATGGAGAATGGGGATAGGTGTTGGGGAGAACTGACTCCTGCAAGTTAATCCTCTGACTTTACACATTGCCTGATGTATACGTGCTGCTTCCCCAGCCCCCAGTAAATACATACTTAAAATGAAAAGCAAAGGTGGCTGGAGAGATGGCTTAGTGGTTAAGAGCACTGACTGCTCTTCCAGAGGACCCGGGTTCAATTTCCAGCACTCACATGGCAATTCACAACTGTCTGAATATCCAGTTGCAGGGGATCTGACACCTTCACACCAATGCACATAAAATAAAGAAAAGAAAAGTGTATGTAGTAGGGAGCAAAGCAGGCAAGGTGCCATGAATCTGTAATCAGTACTTTTGAAGCTGGGGCAAGATTGCCTGGGCTTCGTAGTGCATTCCATATCAGCCAAGACCTGTGAGACCCTGTCATAAAAAATAAGAAAAAAGTTAAAAGATGTAGGAAGGTAGAACTAGGACTCTGTTAGCAGTCAGTTACTTCCTACATCTGTCTTATGTATGTGTGAAGACAGACGCACATTGAATTCATGATGCCCTTAACTTTACTTGTGTAAGAGATATTGAATAAGCTTATGTTTTCTTTATACACTGCTTTCAGCCATTTTTTTTCTTTTGAAAAGTTGGTGAAAGGGCAGATGGATTTTAGAATAGTTGTTGAAGGTTATAGGGAAACCAGTTAACAACAGGATACCATATTAAAAATCCCCAAAACTTGAGTGTTTCAGACTTTGGAATTAGGGCCATTCAGCTGACAGCATTTATGTAAACATTCTAAAGTTGGAAAGACCACAGTCTGGCCCTGACCTTTGGGTTACTGAGATATGAAATGAAGGAACAGAGGGCCAGTTTGAGGTTTAAGGTGGTTAACTGAGAGCCATGTATGGGTACACACCTGCAGTTCCAGGACTCAGGAAGTTAAAGTGGAAGGCTCAAGAGTCTGAGACTAGCCTGAACTATATAATGATCCCTTTTAAAGTGAACACACACACAAACACACACACACACACACACACACACATATACACACGACAGGATAAAACTGCTGTGCGTATAACTCAGATAATAAGTGAGTATTACAGGGACTCAGCAGCTAAATATACCTTACTGTACAGTTATGAGTACCAAAGTTTGGATTCCTTGTAACAGGCCAGACAAGATATCCAGCACATGCCTATAACCCCAGCTTCAAGTGGATGGAGATAGGAGATCATGGGGCTGACTGACTTCCAGCTGAGCTTAGAAACCATGTGAGGTTCCAGGAGAGCCCCTGAGTCTGGGGAATATGTAAAGGATGATGGATAAGGACATCTAACACTTTTAATGGCCCCCAAGTGTGCACTGGGACACACAACACATGTACAGGTCTTTTTTTATAATGAATATTATAAAAATCCTTGTGCTGTTGAGTCTTGTCTGCCATCACCTCTGCCCCCACAGACCTAATCATACATGTGTATACCTTAAGCAAAGTGTTTGTTTTATTTTCTTAATTTAACGAATAGAACTATACACCTCTGTAACAAAAAGGGGAGATGATGTGGGATGTCCTTTTGTATTTGTTTTTATTGGTTATTGGTTACTGAATGAAGCTGTTTTGGCTAATGGCTTAGCAGAGTAAAGACAGGCAGGAATCTGAACAGAAATAAAGAGGAAGAATAGGCGGAGTCAGGGAGACGCCACTTAGTGCCACGCTAGTAAGCCACAGCCTTGTGGCAATATACAGATTAATAGAAATGGGTTGATTTAGGAGTTAGAGTTCGCCAATAAGAAGACATTGCTAAACAATTGTAACTGATAATAGGCCTCAGAGTAGTTACTTCATAGGGGACTTCGGGAACAGGCAGGCAGAGAAAAACTGATCCAGAGGGACCAGTGGGATGGGGAATACTTCTAGCTACATTGATTAAGGCAGAGTTTTGCTAAGCAGCCAAGGCTGGCCCTGAAACTCACTGTAGCTAGCTTTGAACATGAGACAGGTCTTCAGATTTAGAGTCCTAGGTGCTGAGATTATAGGCACAAGTTTCCATGCCCAGCTTCTATCACACACAGACAGTGTATTTCTCAGATTATTTGTGTTGATGCGCATGTTTGTGTCAGTTTTCCTACTGCTTAGTAGGTAAATTATGAATGCATTTCTACATCATTTAAAATTTTATGTGTGTGTGCATGTATGCATATGCATACCTTGTGCATATGATGCTCAAGGAACCAGAAAGAGGGTGTTACATTCTCTGTAGCTGTATTTACAGGCGGTTATGAGACATCCTTTACGGGTGCCAAGAACCAAACTCCAATTCTTTGCAGGAGCAGCAAGTGCTCTTAACTCCAGCTTCTATAATATCTGTTTTGGGGGATTATTTTTTGTTTCTTTTCTTTTCCTTTCCTTTCTGTTTTTGGGTTTTTGAGACAGGGTTTCTCTGTAACAGATCTGACTGTTCTAGAACTCAAGGTGTAGACCAGGCTGGCATAGAACTCACAGAGATCCTCCTTTCTCTGTCTCCTGAGTGCTGGGATTAAGGGCATGAACTACCACTGCCCAGCTATAGTATCATTTTAATGGTACATAATTTTCTAAATTTTTTGTTACTAATGTATTAATCTAGTATTGTTTATTCCTCTTTTTAGGTTTTATTTCTTTTGTTTTTACATAAAGAATTAATGTTTGCATTATTTTTGTGTATAATCATTTTTTTATGAGAAGAATTTCTAGGTTGACAGTTTTGTGTACTTTAAAAATGAAAGAAAATGTTAATTTATTTAGAGACAGGATTGATTTCACTGTGTAGTGATTGGCCTGAAATTTGCTTTATATACCAGGATGGCCTTGAACTCACTGTATTCCGTTTGCCTCAGCTTCCTGAGCACTGGGGTTATATGCTGAGCTACCATACCTGACTTTGAAATCTGCACCTGTAATTATACATGCTGTAGTCCTAGCAGTCAGAAGGCTGAGGCAGGATGATCAGGAGTTTAAGACCATCCTTGGCTATATAGGGAGTATAACGTCAGCCTAAATTATCTAATAAGGCCCTGTTAGATAATTAAAAACAAACACAAAAATCAAAACAAAACTGTAACTGTTTTGAAAGTGGCTGAGAGGGGCTGGAGAATTGGCTCAGAGGTTAAGATCACTGACTGCTCTTCCAGAGGTCCTGAGTTCAATTCCCAGTAACCACATGATGGCTCACAACCATCTGTACTGAGATCTGGTGCCCTCTTTTGGCCTGCAGCAGACATGCAGACAGAATATGTATACATAATTAATAAATTTTAAAAATGAAAGTGGCTGAGAATGGATTTCTTTCTCTCAGTCTCTCTTTCAGTTGCCTGAGTTCCGAAGACTTGTTCTCAGCTATAGTCTACCACAGAACGTACTTGAAAACTGTAGAAGTCACACTGTAAGTTGGCACGGAGGCAAAGTTTGTATGTTGCTGGATCGGATGTGCTGTGATGGGCTTTGGCTTGTGCTGATACTTGTTTCATTGTTAGACACTCTCCTCCCTCTTTTGGATAAGAAGTAAGGGCTTATGGAGCTGTCCAGTTAAGTAGGAATAAAATTAGGAAAACAGTCTCAACAGCAGTGAGACACCATTCTGACCTGAGTGCTATGCTGCATGGGGACACTCAGAACCTCTTGATTCAGGTGGTATCCTCTCTTATGCCATTGGTTGCTGAGGTTAAGGGATGCAGAGCATCCTGAGGAAGAAACCTGGACCTTCTTAGAGACTTCAGTGTGCACTCTGACTGCATACTCTTGTCACCGTGCTACAGTGCATTCTCTTAAGGCTGTGAGCAGCTCCAATAAGAGAGCATCTGTCTTCTCCATAGTATGGCCCCTGTCCCCTGGATTCTTACTCTTTGTTCTAGAGTAACACCTTGCTGTTTTTATCTGGTTCCTATTTGCTAGGTTATTCTGACAGATTGTAGAGCTTGGTAAATGTGAATTAGAGAATAGTTATTGATAACTTTTCTCTTTATCTGTTCAAACTTTCTAAATAAGATCTTATAAGTTGGCTGTGTTTTTTTATAGGAAAAGAGAAATATCATGTTTATGCAAGAGCTTCAGTATTTATTTGCTCTACTGTTGGGATCAAGTCGAAAATTTGTAGATCCTTCTGCAGCCCTGGATCTGCTGAAGGGAGCCTTCCGGTCATCAGAGGAGCAGCAGGTACTTGGGGGTTTTGTTTGTTCTCTTATTTTATTTCAGGATTGAGTATATGAAATCACCTTTGTTAATGTGATACTGCTGTTTTCATTGTTATTGTGTGACAAGCTCTGAACAAAGCTGGACAGGATGCTGAGTACCTTTATTTGCTCTTTATTTTACTCTCAGGTTTAGTGAGAGAGAGAGAGAGAGTACATGCTGTGTGTCTGTGTGCATGAGTGAGAGGTAACACGGGGTTCTGGCAGTCCATGTGCACGAATGAGAATTATACAAGGTGCTTGTACTACCAAAGGAGGAAGACGTGGTAGTAGACAGAGTAGCAACCTCGCCTGGCATGATAGCTCATGCCTTAATCCCCGTACACAGGCATCAAAGGCAGGAGGAGATTACTGCACATTGGCAGCTAACTTGGTCTACACAGTGAACGCCAAGCCATCTGGGGCTACTTAGCAAGATGTCTTCAATAACCAGGAGGATTTTTTAAAAAAAATAGAGTTAACAGAGGCTGTTGAAGAAGTAAGGAATTTGAAAAGTAATTCAGTGAGCTGTAGCAAAGGATAATTGAGAAAAGTCAAGTCCTTTGTCTGGTGACCCAGGTAGAAATCTTAATTTGGTTTGGATTTTGAGACAAATCTCAATATTAAACCCAGTTGGACTTTGAACTTCTCATCCTACAGCCTCAGCCTCCTGAATGTGGGATTACAGGCTTGCAACATCATTCCAGTATAGAAATCCTCTTTTACAAACCGCCTAAATTCAGCAGCTTTTCTGAGCGATCTTTCCTTTCTCCGCCTGCCACTAAACTCAGAGCTGCTGCTGTTACACCAGCTTCTTTCTGCATACAGTGTTAAACCTGCTTTCCATTACATAGCTAACCAGCATTCTCAAAATAGTTTGTAAAGTTCTTTTTCTCCATCAGTTCTTATAGAATTTTCGTGGACTCTAGTCTGTTCTTTGGGCCTTTTAAAAAAAATGCCTAATTGGAGCTGGTGTTTGTGTCTCTGTCGCACAGAGATGTGGCCAGCTCTGTAGAGCTCCACTCCTTCCTGGCCTAGCATGGTCAGATCTCATTAGTGCTCTGCAGTCTCTAGTCTCTGGCTCCCGTTCCTATGTCTATGCAAATTTGGCTCCCAAAAAGGAGATTGTGTCATAGGAGTAGAGTCTTTAATTGTGGGCTTAAGGGCAAACCTTTGTTTCCCTGAGTACAGTATTGCATCTAACTTACTGCAATTTGTGCCTCTCTTATAGCAAGATGTGAGTGAATTCACACACAAGCTCCTGGATTGGCTGGAGGATGCGTTCCAGCTAGCTGTTAATGTTAAGTGAGTGTTGAGGGTTTGTCTGCACATCCTTCCGACTCACAGTTACCACTGAGAATTACGGTGGGGGAAAGTCACTCTTCTCAAGTAGAAATTGGTGTTTGCCAAATTTCTTGGTGGTCACTGGGCTATTCCTCATTGTGTAGCCCTGTTTTAGCTTCCCCTTTAGAGAGTTAGATTGTCCCCTTAACCTGCAGCCTTTTTTTTTCTCTTGTGAAAGAATAAGCCCCAACTAACTGCTTGGTTGTAAGATGTGATTAAAAGCTGGTAAATGAGTCCTAGATGTGGATGTGGTGTATGATATGAAACCATTATATTTGATGTCACTCACCTGTGGCATCTGCTTAGCATTCACGGAGGATAGGGATCAATCACCCCAGCCAGGGCCACAAGGACATGCATGTATCATCCTATTGTGGCTGCCAGGAACCTGCTTTTCTAAGTAGGTTTAATTGGAGAGTAAAGTACCATGAAATACTTTGCAACTGGGAACTTACAGAGCTAACTACAATGTAAAACAGGCTTTAGGAAAAGAAAATTTGCATCCTAATTCTGTTGTGCCACTGAGAAAACTTTATTTGTAAAACTCTTGGGGGGTGGTCCATTCTTACTGTTCTGCTATTCTCTACCTTGTATATACATGTCAACAGACATAGGTGTCTATAACAAACATGTATACACACACACATACATATGAATACATTTGTCACTGTGTGTGACTCCCTAACATTCTAAAGACTAATATTCCTGAGGTCAGGGTTCACACTTTGCATCTCCAGCACAATGCCAGGTATCTTTGTTTCAGTCAGTGTCTGTGCTGAAGTAAGTCAGTCCTTGCTTCCTTAAATGCCATATGGCAGTCTGTGGTTAATAAAAATGGACTACTGTTGGTTTTGAATGCACTTGGGTTTTATGAGAACGTATTTGATCCAACTGACACAGAATTATCTATCTCTCTTTTAAAATAGCAGCAATCCCAGGAATAAGCCTGAAAATCCCATGGTGCAGCTGTTCTATGGTACTTTCCTGACGGAAGGGGTTCGAGAAGGTAAAGTCTGTCCTCTGTGTTGGTTCCTAGCTGCTACTGGTCCTCACTGCTGTGTACTTTCAGGCAGACATAGTAGCCTTAAAAGTCCAACAAATCCTGGACTGGCACTGACTCTGGCTTGTGTGTGACTGTGAACACATGGTCTGTGAGCTCCAGCATCCTTAGTCTTATCTGTGCAGTGGGCACAGTCTTTGTCCTCGACTGTTATATTAACTTGTGTGACATCTGTGTAGATGGCAGGGATGCTACTTACTTTTTTCTGTTTTAGGATTTTGACTTTGTACAAATAAAATGATATCAGAACCTTTGTGAATTCAGCAACTTGTGAACCCACAGCCAGCTGTTCTCTGTATAGCCTCTGTCTGCTCTTCTCCCTTCGTTTTATGCATTTTTAATATTTGATGTTTTGGTTTCATTTGTTAAGAGCTTGTGAGGGTTTTTTGGTTGCTTTTTGTTTCTTGAGATGAAATCTCACACATAATGTAGGCTAGCCTAAAATTTGCATGTAGCCTAGGGTGAGACTTCAAATCCTCACCAGTCCTCCTGCATCAGTCTCCCATGTGATTACCAGCATGCACCACCACTGGGCTATTTTTTAACTGTTTGTGTTTATTTTTGGTACTGGGATTTGAACCCAGAATTCATGCTGCATTCTTATTGCTATCCATGGCTCCTGATAGTATTAGAAATACAGCCTAGTACTACTTGGATTAGCATTACTGTGTTTTGGCTTAGGGTTCTAGAGAATTAGAATCCGTAATAGTGGGGACAGCATGACAGCAGGAAGCTAAGAGATTATTACATCTTTAACTGCAAGTATGAAACAGCCAAAGCAAACTGGAAGCAGGGAAAAGACTATGAACTCTTAAAGTCAACCTCTAGCGACATACTTCCTTTAACAAGGCTACCTCCTCAGTCTCCCCAAATAGCACTACTAACTGGAGACCAAGTGTCCAAATGCCTTAACCTATGGGAGATATTTTTCATTCAAACTATATTCTGCTCCCTGGACCTCAAGGGCTCATGGCCATATCATAATGCAAAATGAATTTAGTCTAACTTCAAAAGTCTTCTATGGTCTTTCATAGTCTTCAACACTATTTAAAAGTCCAAGGTCTCTTCTGACACTCAAGAGAATCTCTTAATTGTAACCCCTTATAAAATCAAAGGACTGGGGCTGGAGAGATGGCTCAGAGGTTAAGAGCATTGCCTGCTCTTCCAAAGGTCCTGAGTTCAATTCCCAGCAACCACATGGTGGCTCACAACCATCTGTAATGCGGTCTGGTGCCCTCTTCTGGCCTGCAGGCATACACACTGACAGAATATTGTATATATAATAGATAGATAGATAGATAGATAGATAGATAGATAGATAGATAGATAGATAGATAGATATTTTTAAAAAATCAAAGGATAGATTACATACTTTCAACATATAATGGTACAGAATATATGTTCTCTTACCAAAAGGGAGGAATGGGGCATAGTGAGAAAATACTGAATCAAAGCAAGACCAAAACCCATCAGGACAAATCCCAAATCCTATAGTTCAGTGTCTGGTGTCTGGGACTTTAGTTTTATAGGGCTTCATGTCTCTCAAGTCAGCACCATTTGGACGACAGATATCACCTAGTTCAGCTGCTGGCTTGGGATGGATCCTTGCCTCCTTGAATCACCTTAGCAGCACTTTTGTTCTTGCTGCTTTCTGGGAGCTCTCTGTTACAAGTTGGAAGCTTGCTGGGCAGGGTTTTGCCCTCCCTTTGTTCTAGCACAGAGCAGGCCTCTCTTTAAAGGCTGTTGATCTAACAATTACAGCCTTTCTTTTCAGCATATGCTTTGGCTACAACTCTCCAAACTATACATTTTGTTTTTCTTCTTACCCCACTTGTTCTTTTTGACAGTAGATCTATGCAAGCATTAACAATAAACATGCCATAAGTTCAACATTTTGCAGTCTTAAAATTTCCTCTGCCAAAGAAATCATTCCATTACTTTTTAATTTTGCCTTGGGCAAGTTCCCAGAACAAGGGCAGAAGGCAGCCTAGATTCTATGGAGGAATATCACAGGAGGGCCTCAAGGCATTGTTAGTCTTGGCTTCCCCTCAGGGTGCTGTCAGTTCTGGCTTCCCTCTGAAGCCTCTTAAGCCAGGCCTCCATAGTCCTCATTGCTCTCCCTCAAGCACTATTGTCTTCTAGGCTCCTACTAGAACAGTCCTTTAATTTAAGCTCTGCCTATAACATTCAACACTTTTTTCTTCCATATTTCTCCAAAAAACAACAAGCCAACAAGTTGGCAACTCTCTGGTCCAAGTTCTACATTAGTTCTCCGTTGTGATAAAATACCATGAAAAAAAGCAAATTATGGAGTTTAATTTTGGCTACTGTTCCACAAGGACCAGTGTCTGTCATGGTGGGAAGGTGAGGCAGCAATCATCAGGCATGGTGAAGAAACAGGAAAGTGAGAGATAATATTTTTAGCTGCAGGCTTGAAACAGAAAAAGCAAACTGGGAATAAGGTGAGACTAAACTCCACAAGGCCACCTCCAGTGATGTGCTTCATTCATTAAGGTCTAAGCCTATGAACGGAATGGTGCACAGACTGGGAGGAAGTTTGAAATGTCAAATAGCTAGTTATTACTCATTCTCAGTTTATATATGTAATTTTAAAATGTTGGGCTGGAAAGGTGACTCGGAGATTAAGAGCACAGGCTCTGCTCTTCCAGAGGTCCTGAGTTCAATTCCCAGCAACCACATGGTGGCTCATGAATGTCTGTAATGAGACCTGGTGCCCTCTTCTGTCACACCGGCATGTATGTAGGCAGAACACTGAATACTTAAAAAATTACTTAGTAAATCAATTATCTTTTTATTTGTTTGCTATGTTTTTCGAGACAGGGTTTTTCTGTAGTTCAGCTGTCCTGAAACTAACTTTTGTAGGCCAGACTGGCCTTTAACTCACAGGGATCCACTTGTCTCTGCCTCCCAAGTGCTGGAATTAAAGGCGTGTGTCAGTACCACCCAACAATAAATAAATATTAGAAAAATAAAAAGTCCTTGTCGTAGTTAAGGTTACAGTTGCTGTGAAAAAACACCATGGCCAAAGGTAAAAATGTTGGGGAGGAAAGGGTTTATTTGGTGCTACACTTCTTTGTTGGCTGTCCATCACTGAAGGAAGTCAGGACAGAAACTCAAGCTGGGCTAAAACCTGGAGTCAGGAGTTGATGCAGAAACTGTGGAGGAATTGCTGCTTACTGGCTTGTTCCTCGTGGCTTTCTTAGCCTGCCTGTTTGCTTGCTTGCTTGCTTTAGATTTATTTATTTGGGGGCTGGAGAGATGGCTCAGCAGTCAAGAGCACTGACTGCTCTCTTCCAGAGGACCCAGGTTCAGTTCCCAGAACCCACATGGCAGCTCATACCTCTCTGTAACTCCAGTTTCAGAGGACCCAACACCCATGGCAAAACACCAGTGCACATAAAGTAAAATATCTCTTTAAAAAAGATTTATTTATTTTTATCTATACAGTGCTCTATCTGCATGTAAACCTTGCATGCCAGAAGAGGGCATCAGATCCCATTATAGATGATTGTGAGCAACTATGGTTGCTGGGAATTAAACTCAGGACCACTGGGAGAGATGCCAGTGCTCTTTACTGAGCCATCTCTTTAGCCCCTGCCTGCTTTCTTATAGAACCTAGGACCACCAACCAGTGTAAGGATGGCATCATCTGAAATGCGCTGGGCCCCTCTCCCTCATCAATCACTAATTAAGAAAATTTTCTACAGCTGGATCTTACGGAGACGTTTTCTCAATTTAGGTTCCCTCCTTTCTGATAACTCTAGCTTGAGTCAAATTGACATAAAACTAGCCAACACACTCATACTTATTTTTTGTGAGACTGCCCCAATTGAGGAAGATACCCCAAGTCAACTTGATTTCTCATGTGCTCACGTAGGTTAGTAAATCCTCCCCTCCCTATTCCCCATCCCCTGACACAAAGGAGCAAGGACTGACTTGGAACTCTCTTCTTAGCCTCTGTTTGTTTTAATCAATATTGAAATCCCCTCCCTCTGAGAATGCAACCCAGGATTGACTATATTGAGTCAGTGGTATCCACTCAACTACATCCTCAGCCATCATGCGTGATTCATGTATGACTAGTTGGCATACATGAATCTGGGCTCCATTTCACCCTTTTTTTTATTTATGTATTTTATGTATATGGGTACTATGTCTGCATGGACATGGGATCAGACAATTGCGAGCTGCATGTGGATGCTGGGAATTTAACTTAGGACCTTGAAATACATTTTTTATTAAGAAACTCATTTGTTTGTATTAATTCCCTAGTTTCCCCCAGTCTGAAATTTGCTGCTTACATTCTCAGCTTACATACTTAACATTTGAAATAGTCTTCTCGTTTACAAAGTGGTTGAATCTTCTACAGTCTTATTCAGTCCAGCCAAGACTCTATTGAGGAGGGTCTTTGACAGGGGATGAGGGTACATTGGGTGGCTTTACTTTTTGCAGAATCATTGGTTGCTCATTGTTGTTCATGCCTGGGTTGACTGGAGTTTACCACCCTGGCTTAAGTTTTTTCTAACCAGTTCTCAGGAGACTGCTGAATTATAGAAGGTGCTGTCCCAGTGGAGCCAAAGAAGTAGACTTGAGATGGTGTGGTGATGCTTGAACATTCCCTTTCTTTGCCTAGGAAAGCCCTTTTGTAACAACGAGACCTTCGGCCAGTATCCTCTCCAGGTAAACGGTTATCGCAACTTAGACGAATGCTTGGAAGGGGCCATGGTGGAAGGTGACATTGCGCTGCTTCCTTCCGATCATTCAGTGAAGTATGGACAAGAGGTAAAGTGTATATTTTTGCTTGTTCTGTCAGTGACAAAGCCACTAAAATAAAATTGAACTTTTAGGCAAAGAGGTTCGAATTACAAGTTAGGTAATCACACACTAAACAGAACTTGAATCTGTCTCCTCTCTCTCACCAGTTGATGTGAATCAGTGAGTCTTCATGTTTTGATAAAGTTCTTTGCTGAAACTGAATTTGAGTTACTCATGAAAAGGTTTATGCTGCTTCTGATATTACAGTATGATCAAGTTTCTCTCTTTCTGTTGAAGCCTACCTGTACCTGAGTAGGGAGAACGCAATGCCTCCATATTTTCGGAGGGTAAAAGTGATTAACTCCTATGGTATGCTATTTAGAATATTTTCCCTATTACAGTATTGTTCTCAGTTGTAAATTCTGCTTTTGCTTTTACATTTTTAAAATATAATTTTCATTTATTTATGTGGGATTCTTGTTTTTTGATGGGTTGGAAGTGGTTAACACATGGGTAACTAATACCCAGATAGGATAGTTAGTAATTCATTCAGTTAGGCAGGAAGCAGTGAACAGCATTGTAACATAATTGTCAGTATTGCCTCATTTGGTTTACTCCCCTCTCTTACATTTTGAGGCAAAATTGTGGCCTGTGGAACTGTCCAGCGCAATCACAAAAGGAGAAATTGGCTTGAACTGAAGTAGTGACGCGGACTTGTGGAGGTGTTAGCTCTAGAAGGGGCTGGGCTCTGGAGAGGCTTCTCCTCAGCTTCTCCAGGAAAGGATGGATTCTTGACAGTTCCTAGCAAGAGCCGTACCATGTGTGCCAGCTGATGCTTTCTCTTACGAGTGAATATTTACTACTTGTGCAGTATCCAAGGATGAAAATTCTGCAAAAATAAAACCTTAGCAGAAGTCATTATGCTTAATTAGATTTAACCCTGAAGAGCCAGGCAAGGTGGTTTGTGCTTGTAATTCCATTACTTAAGAGACTGATTAATCAGGAGGATTGTTGCAAGTTCAAGACCAGCCTTGTCTGCTTAGTGAGTTCAAGGTTACCCAAGCTACAGAGTGAGACTCTGTCTCAAGAATAAAGAAAGAAAATGAAAGATTGAGCTATGGGGTTTTAAATCTATTCATCTGGTGCCAGCAGGATCCCTGGAGGGACCCCTGAACCCTGGTAGAAGGGTGCTTAAAGCCCCCTAGGAACCTCTGGCATGTGGGTGGACTGAGCGAGCTTCCTCTGCTGGAGCAGTTTTTCTCAGCTGTGGCCAGTGTGCTGAAATGAGTTCTTTACATTTTAGGAAGCCACTGTTTGCTACTCTGAAACTCTGCGTATTATTGTGGGCTCACTTGACTGACTTTCTTCTCAGAGATCTGTATACTGGAGATCAGATTGTTTTCCTCAGAAATATGGGGAATTACAACATTCTGAGACTAATTCAAATTTCCCTTTTATACATAAACAGGATTTAAACTGTAGTTAGCTATAAATAAATAGAACATGATATATTTCAGTATTTTATTTAGATGATTATTGGATGAAGTTATCTCTTAATTATGTGCTGTTGGGATTGTAGTTTCCAGCTCTTTGGTTAGGCTGTCTGTTTCCTGTAAGATCTGAATGTCTTGAATACTGATGTTTATGGAATGATTTGTGTTGATGCTTGGTCAGTTCTATTCCACAGTCGTTATTTCTAAGGATGATGGTTGAATGCAATACTGGTGGCTAGGTAGTAAATTGGGAGGCCAAGGAATGTTTAACTGTATTCTCCAAGTATGATTTTTAAGTATTTAAGGTTAGAATATGAGATAAAATGCTATATATTATTGACTAAATTTCATATCAAAAGTTTAGCGAAGGATATTATAAATATGGTTGTTATTTTCTGAAATTAATTTTCCCTTTTCCCATGTTTCTACCTTGGACATAGCGTTGGTTTACCAAACTACCTCCAGTGTTGACCTTTGAACTCTCCAGATTTGAGTTTAATCAATCACTTGGGCAGCCAGAGAAAATTCATAATAAGCTGGAATTTCCTCAGATTATTTATATGGATAGGTGAGTCTTGGTTCAATTGACTTTGTGATGTTAATTGCAAAAGTAGAAATGACTGTGGGCTATGTATTTGTGTATGGAGATCTCCTGGACGTCTGGATAATGTACACATTTAGACTCTATGAATCCGCATTTGAGTTTGTATTTCTGAGAATCTCCTAGGGTAATGTGACTGAATAGCTAGGCATAAGTCTGGGCTCAAAACATATCTTGTTTCCATGGATGCTGTAAACCAATAGAGTAAAGAATGCAAAGCAGGTGTCTGAAACTCTTTCTGTAAACCAGGCTGGCCTTGAACCCATAGAGATTAAATGCTTATGCTACCACAGCCCAACTCAATTAAGTGTCTAATTATGCTTAGGTTTCTGTTTTACAACCAAATTGGGGAACATAACATCCTTTAGCTTTGACATAAAATGTCGCCGTCACTCTCCAGCCACTGTGCAGAAAATGGATTTTTTTAAAGCTTTTCTAATAAGGACCCACTTGTGGGTAGAGAGAGAGAAAGAAAGAGAATGAATACAAACTCATTATTAGCACGGAACAGATTGATCTCAGATCTCATCCCACACACCCTGGAACTTTAGGCATTTTTTATTGGTTTATTATGAAAAAGAATTTGTACACTGTCAGTGGTTTCAGCCTCAAAATTGTTCTGGTTTTTTGGCTTCTTCCATTTCCATAGAAATTTTACTGACTTGCCAGTTTCTGCCAGCTAAGGGGTTCTCATTGGTTGGATTGTGTTGCAGATGTAAGTCCGTGGTGTCTTAATGGTGTGCAGCCCTTCACTATGTATGATTAAATTCATCATTAAGTAAATCATCCCTTTGATATTATGAGTTTTTGAAATTTTACTCTCTGTTCTCTCTGAGCAGATGGAAATAAAGTTGGCTGTAATGGTTACTAAAATGACACCATATCTTCTGACTGTGCTAAAGCTCACTGATTCTGCTGTGTTTTTGTGGATGCTGTGATCCCCAGCTGGAGAACAGCTCTGCTTCCTGTACTGTCTCTGTACCTCTTGTCTTACCTTACTACACTGGCTTCACCTTCAGTAAAGCATTTAGTAACAGTGGTAAAAGTAGGCATCCTTGCCTCATTGCTGACCTTGGAACTGGTACTGTAGCACTGGGTTTGATTAACAACAGTGTGTTATGCTAGGTTTGGTGGCATATCACTGTAACTTAGCACTAGACCATGAAAGACCAGAAATTGAAGGTCATCCTTAGCTACAGAAGGAGTTGGAGGTCAGTCTGAGCTATGAGATTCTGTCTCAAGCCAAAAACCAAAGTAAAAACAATATATATTATTGGTTATTCTATAACTGCCTGCTTTGAGGAAGTCTTCTTCACTGAGATTTTGTCATTGGTATTTGCTAATATTTCTATCCATGGGTTATCGTTTGCTTAGGTACATGTACAAGAGTAAAGAGCTTATTCGAAGTAAGAGAGAGAGTGTTCGAAAGTTGAAGGAGGAAATACAGGTTCTGCAGCAAAAATTGGAAAGGTGAGTCTGTGGGCATTTTTATGCTTAGCAACATAAAGCAAATAAAATAATAAGATCAGCGATTGTATTTATATTTAAAAGTTCAGAGCTAATAACTGGTGTTTCATAAAATAGCCAAGACCTTCATTTTAAGTGTAAAGGAGTCTTCAAGGCCAGCTAATAAGATCTGTGGGTAGGTGGTCCCAAGGACTTCAGGGACTCAGGCATACTGTGACTAACAAGTAAGTGAGGGAACCCCAGCTTTGCAATGTCTGTTCCTCCTGCTCTCTGACTGAACAAACTTAAGAGGCAGTTTTCTTGGTAGTCCAATCACTTGTCCTCATTGTTTTTGCTGTTGTTTGGGTTTTTTGATTTGTTTTGGTTTTGGTTCTTTTGTTTTTGAGACAGAGTCTAAACTCAAAGAGAATGACTTTGAACTTTTGATTCTCCTGCCTACCTCTCCAGGGTTGGGAATGCAATGGCCACTGTGCCTGGTCATTTCACTTGTGAAAAGTGGGCTTGGAAAGTGTTGAGATGGTGTGGTGCTGGCTGAGTACATGTGCTGAGTTCTTCTGGAGGACTCTGCTTTCTCTTTTTTGCAGAGCCACCCAGATCTCCTTAGGCAAAGACAGCTTGATTTCTTTTTCCTTTTTTTCTGTTTTCTCGGTAAGCAACCTTTATTGATTCTTTGCCAATTTCACATCATGCATCCCAGTCTCACTTATCTCAGCTTGATTTCTTCATCGTCTAGGTAGATCCATTGGTTTAACCTTTACAAAGGAAATCCATACACTGTTGGTGGCTTCCCCTCCACCACTTCATCTAATAACAGTCTCCCTTCTACTACCATCCCATCTTATCCAACCCGCTGTTGGGTTATTTATTTCTCCAAGGGACACACGTTCCACCCAGATCCAAGATTAACTTTTTTTTACTCTGTATGTGGTATATGGGGTGAGAGTGAGAGAAAAAGTAAGAATGAACATGTGTCAGATGACAGCTTGCAGAATCAATTCTCTCCTTCCACTATTACGTGAATTCTGGGCATCAAACTCAGGTCACCAGGCTAGCATGACAAGTGCCTTTATCTGCTGAGCCATGTCACTGGCCCGAGTGTTTTAGAGAACTTAAAGATTCAGCGAGACTAGGGGAATATTGTCCTTAGTGTAATATTACTCTTGATTTTGGATTATAAGTGACCTTGTCTCAGAGAACAAACCAAGTATTCGCTATTTCTTCACTAAATAGCTGTGGTAGGTATTGAAAGTAAGATTTCTTTTATATAGAATTGACAGACAATACTTTTGAAACCACTTGGCTATTTTTTTTCTCTGTGTTGAGATTCGAGTGCCTTGTGCAAGGAGGTAAATGCTCTGTCCTAGACTGAGTCCCAGCCCGTCTCTTGGTCTATATGAAGTAGTTGTCTCTAAGATCTAGAACTGAGACGTGATTGCCACAGAGAGACACAAATCTCTTAAATAATAAATTTCTCTGGGATTTTATATAAGTATTCTATTAAAATGTAACAAGCCTGGGAAAGTTAGCTGGAAGCTGGTGCCCTGTGCTCCTGTGCTGGGTTATCAGTTCTCTCTATTGTAGATTGCGTAGAATTTGATAAGCTTGTAATGGAAGAACACATTGAAGTGCATGCCAGTGATTGAATGCTAGGGTTCTTCTACCCTGACAGGCACGCGCTGTTCCTCCATTAGTGACCTTGAGGGACGTGGTGGTTGTAGCCAAGCCTCTGCCTTGCCTGAGGCAGCCTTTGCTGTGCGCCTGTCAGTTGTTTGGTGCTGAGTTGCAGTACCCTTTAGTTTTCACTCGTGTTTTTATTTTATTCTCTTTGTTGTTGTTGTTGTTAGTTTGGTTTTTTGAGACAACATATCACTATAGAAGCTTGAACTTGCTATGTAGACCAGGCTGGTCATAAAATCATAACTATTTGCCTGCCTCTACCTCTCAAGTACTGGAATTACAGGTGCATGCTACCATACCCTGCTCATTTAACAGTAACGCTGTTGTTGTTGTTGTTGTTGAGATGGGTCTCCTGTACCCCAGGGTGTCCTCAGACAGTGTGCAGCTGAAGAGGACCTTGATTTCCTGTCCTCCTGCCTACACCTTGTGAGTGCTGGGTTGAGCGTTACCATGCCTGTTTTGTGTAGTGCTATGAAGCAAACTAGGATTTCACAGATGCAAGGCAAGCAGTCTACCCACAGCTGCAGCCCAAGCTCTAGGATTTTTATTTTGTGGTGTCCTTTTTGCTACAGAAATTATGGTTTTCTTAATTCCATGTTTAAATGCATTTCTTTCTACTGTATTTAGGGAAGAAAAATGGTGAAGTGGCTGTTTTCTTTTGTAAGATGGAAATCTAGAATAATGAAGTTTCCTGTGTGAACCAGTTAGGTTGATTATCCTACATTTAAATTCTACTTTAGTGAACTGTAGACTCCATTTATTGAACTAAATCTCCATAGTGAGTTTAAAGTAATGTGCTAGTAATGGCAGAATATGAGATATTATTAAAGTAGTTTGTTTAGAGGCTGGAGAGGTGGCTCAGGGGTTAACAGTGTGTGCTGTGCTTGCAAAAGAGCTGAGTTCAGTTCCTGGCACTCATGTCATTGTGACTCACAACCACCTATAACTCAAGACCCAGGGAATCCAGTGTCCACTTCTGGACTCTGAGCACCTGCGCGTACATGTGTGTGCACAAACACACACACACACACACACACACACACACGTACACACGAAAATGAAATTAAAAATAAAACTTTAAGGAGCTGGAGAGATGGCTCAACAGTTAAGAGTACTTGCTTCTCTTGCAAAGGATCCAAGTTCAGTTCCCCCAGATTCACATAGCAGCTCATAACTCCAGTTCTGGGGATCCTACACCTTTTCATGACCACCTAGGGCATTCATGTGTACAGACATAAATGTAAGCAGAATACTCACATACATAAAATAGAAATACATCTTTAAAAATAACTTTAAATACTACTTTACTATTTCAGTCATATATTTGAGACTATTATTTACTCTTTGAAGAAATTGCAAATAATTTATGTCTGGCCTATGCCATTGATCACATTCATAAGAATAGAGTATGTGAAATGTCTAGTTTTGATTTCTGGATTTCTCTCACTCAGTTATGAAGCAGTTGATCTAAAAGGGCAAAGAAAATGCCTTTGAGTATTTTCTTTGCGTAACCAGATGGTTTTCCAGTTGTAGTGTGGAGCACGTATGTTCCTTTAAGAAGAACTGAGTTGATGGGCAGAGCCTGACTGATTGGCAGCAGAGCAGAGCAGGAGCTGTCTGGAATGGTCCCATTTGGCGGCAGGGTCAGACCTGTAGCAGTTTTATTGTTAGAGCCTTTTTTTAAATCGAGCAACCAATTAGCTACTACATGTAGATTTTCTTGATGTAATATTGAGATAACACTCTCACTAGGCTTCCCCAAACTTACTCTGTAACCTAGGTGGTTTTTAAACTCTGGCGATCCTTCTGCCTCAGCCTCCTGAGTGCTAGCGTTATAGGTGGATATTAGCACACCTGAGGCTTCCCATTGACTCTGCATGATAAGGTTTTTGTTAGCAGTTCTTACCATGCCCAGCAGACTTGGGCAGGAGTGTTCCATTGTCTTTGCCTCTTAGGTATGTGAAGTACGGCTCCGGCCCAGCTCGGTTCCCACTCCCCGACATGTTGAAATACGTTATTGAATTTGCCAGTACAAAACCTGCCTCTGAAAGCTGTCTGTCTGAAAGTGCTGAGCACATGACATTACCACCTCCTTCAGTGCACTGCCCGGTTTCTGACCTCACATCCAAGGAAAGGTAATGGAAGCAGACTTCTTAAATGCTTTGTATTGTTTTTCCATTCTTATTTGAACCATTTCCCATCTTTCTCAACTGCTGAGCTCTCACCCCAGATAGCTCAAGGGATAAGCTTTGTCCTCAGGGAAGAGTTTTATCCCCACCCCACTGGCTGTGTCCTGAGTACTTGTCACTGCCCATTTCCTGGATCAGACTCTTCAGAACTACTTTGCTCTCAGCTCACTGTCCCAGAACACCTTTCTCAGAGCTCTGATAGGCTGTGGTTTTCTTTTTCTTTTTCTTTTTCTTTTTTTTTTTTTTTTTTTTTTTTTTTGGTTTTTCGAGACAGGGTTTCTCTGCAGCTTTTTTAGAGCCTGACCTGGAACTAGCTCTTGTAGACGAGGCTGGCCTCGAACTCACAGAGATCCGTCTGCCTCTGCTTCCCGAGTGCTGGGATTAAAGGCTTGCGCCACCACCGCCCGGCTTAGGCTGTGGTTTTCTAGGTGTCTCTCTTTTTCAGGTTTTCCAGGTTCTGTGCTTCATCTGTGGTAATGGAAGCATGTCTTAAGTAAACAACAAGGAAAAAAACCCTACTCGTTAGCAGAGTTACCCAAGGGAGGGACTGGCTAGAATTCTCAGGACAAGCCTAGAGGAGATGGGCTCATGAAGACATAGGGAGGCCAAGCCAGGATCCTCTGACTATGCTCGTTCAGCCAACAGTCTCTATAGCCTGAAAGTGCCAGCAGGTTCAGCATGTGGGTGCCTTGGTAATAAAAATACTAGGGCATATTTGTCCCCCACAGAGAAAAGCTTATTTTAAAAACCCAGTTGCTAACCAGGAGGTAACAGCTTTAATCCCAGCACTTGTGAAGCAGAGGCAGGCATATCTGTGAGTTTGTGGCCAGCCTGGTCTACTTTGAGTTCCAGGACAGCCAGAGTCACACAGAGAAACCCTGTCTCAAAAACAACAATAAAAAAGAAAAAAAAAAACTTAGTTGTTGAGGCTAGAGAGAATGCATACTGTTTTTGCAGAGGACCCTAGTTAACAGCACCCATATCAGGCAGCTTTACTTTGGTGATGTTAGTAGATAAATTTGCATTTACTTCTCTTTTCTTGCTATTGGGCCTGGCTTATTCGGTGTAGGGAGTCAAATCCAGTGTCTTACGCATGTTAGGCAAGCATTATGCCAGCTGAGCATAGTGCTTTTATGGGTTTTGTTGTTTCTTTGTTTTGAGAACAGGATCTTACTTCATAGCACTTACAGGGTTTAAACTTGATCAGTGGTTCTCAACCTGTGGGTTGTGACCCTTCTTGGGATCAAATGACCCTTTCTCAGGAGTTGCCAAAGGCCATCGAAAAACATATTTACATTATGATTCATAACAATGGCAAAATTACACTTATGAAGTAGCAGTGAAAATAGTTTTATTGTTGTGGGTCAAACAACAAGAGAAATTGTATTAAAGGGTCTCAGCATTAGGAAGGTTGAGAACCACTGAGTTTGAGGTTTTCCTGCCCCCATTTCATTTCTTGGGTGCTGGGGTTATAGGCATGTTCTAACTTAGTTCTGTTAAAGCTACTCTTGCCATTGTCCAATGGGGATAGCACTAATGTCAGCCTCATAACAAGCTGTGTTAAATGAGGTGGTTCATACAAGAAAAAGTTACCTTTTCTATATGCAGATTTTAGATAAGACCTCACCACATAGCTCACGTTGGCCTTGCAGTTGAGACCCTCCTGCCTCAGCCTCACCATGGCTAGAAATCACGTCTTTGTCACTGCTTTCTTTGTAACTGTACTTTTCATATAGTGGTTGGTTTTTTGAAGTGCATTAGCTTAGGTAAAGTTGAATTTTCTTTCTTTCTTTATGAGAAGGGCTCTCAGCTATACCAGGGTGGCCTCAATGTCACAGCAGTTCTGTATTAGCCTCCCAAGGGATGAGATTACAGGTTTCTGCCACCATGCCCAGCCCAACTTGCATTTTAAGTATTACAAAATGAGTATCATCTTTTGTTTTCCTCTAGTTCAAGTCCAGAAAGCTGTTCTCAGGATGCTGAAGGCACCTTTTCCTCTCCTGAAAATACTCTGCCCAGGTCTGATGTAATGAATGGACCGTTTACCTCCCCTCACTCCTCCCTGGGAATGCCTGCGTCCCCAGCTCCTCGGACAGTCACTGATGAGGAGATGAACTTTGTTAAAACCTGCCTTCAGAGGTGGCGGAGTGAGATTGAACAGGATATACAAGGTTGGTGCTCTGAAAACATGTTAGCTGCTTTCTGCCTTTCCTGTTTGTTTAACTGTTTGGAAGCTAGTCACCCTGGGAACTCATGCTGTCATTGCCACTCGCACAGTGCGGTCAGGCCTGGCGACTGTGACATTTGCACTTCTCCTGCTTTGTAAGCTTGGTCCTGTGAAGTTATCCCTCTCAAATTCACCTCCCCCCCCCCCGCCCAAATTTCTGGCAATTCTAGAAGTTTTGCAAATATGGGAACCTTTGGTGAAATCAAGCAGTGTATGTCCCTCCCCTTCTCTCCTTCTGCTCTTGTCCTGCCCCTTTGAGGTCTCAGAACTGACCTTGACTTCATATGCTCCTTCTACTTCCAACTCTGGAATGTTGGAATTAATAACTGATATTGTTTAAATATGAAGTTTGTAATTGATAGTAAAAGGGATAGTAACAGTGTTTTCCTCATAACCAGGTGCTATTAAATGAAAGTATGGTTTAATATCTTTCTTGCTTTTTTTTAAAGATAAGGTCTCTCTTTATTGCTCAGGCTAGTCTCAAACTCATGATCCTCCTGCCTCTGCTTCCCCATTGTGGGGATAGTGCCCACAGCTGTGAGCATCTTTGACAAAATGATTGCTTCTTAAACAATAGCTGCCCATGCTCCACTCTGATTCCTCTCCCTCCAAGGCTCTCAGACAGGATAAGCATGTCCACTGCCACTGAGCCCAGGTTTCTCCTCTGATTTCTCAACTCTTGCTTCAGTTCATGCAACTTTTTCCTAAATTAAGACAATTTCTTTAGGAAATTTCGGTGCCAGAACTCAGTGTAATTCCGTTGAACTAAAAGCCTTTATAACCTGGAGCACTTGCCCTTCAGCACCACGTGCTGCTTTGTGCTTCCTAGCTGGAAGTAGAGATCGTTAGGATGGGGTGCAGAGAAGCAGTGCCGTTGGTGTGCGTGTGGCCGTCATGGTTAGCAGGCCCAGCATACAGATGCACTCACAGAGTTTTTCTTTCTTAACAGATTTAAAGAATTGTATCGCGAGCACCACCCAGGCTATCGAGCAGATGTACTGTGATCCTCTTCTTCATCAGGTAGAATTAAAAGTCATGGAAAGAAGGCTGATACTAATGGTAGAGACTGCAACACCACAAAGAAAGAGCTCCCTAAGACAGAAATATATTGTTCTCTTATATCAAGTGGAAAGATTCAGAGCGTCTTCTATGTGCATTGACACCTAAAACATCCTCTTTTGGATTCTGCCATGTGGTATTTTTTTATATAATGGAAGGATTTGCTGTGAGTGACTGGAAAAATGGCTTGGTGATTAGGAGTGCATGCTGTTCTTGCAGAGGACCCAGGTTCAGTTCCCAAACTACCTATACCTGTCAATTCTAGGGAGATCCAATACCTCTGATCTCTATGGGCACCTGAATTCACATCTACATACCCACATGCATGCGCACACACATAGTTTTTTAAAAAAAGACATCTTAAAAGCAGGTTTGCTATTAAATACTAATTTAAAAAGTTCTCTGCAAATGATAACTGAAACAGTGCCATGGAGAAACCAATTAGAGACCAGTTCTCCATCTCCATAGTCCTCTGAGAAACCCCTTTAGCAATGTCCTGATGCTTCATTTCTCTAGTGATGGGAGACTCTAGAAGGAAGGTAGTCTGAGCAGAAATCCTTACTGTCCAAATTCATTTCGTGGACACAGTAGTGTAGAGACACCTCTGTGACTGACCCATGGCACAGTGCCTCTGCTCCCAAGCAGGGCAGTAAGCATGGTTGTGGTGTGGAATAGGAATAGACCACGTAACTTGGCTTTCTCTCTTGTCTCTTGTGCTGTTTCAAAAAAAAAAAAAAAATCTGCACCTAAATGAAAGCATAGTAAGGTATTGAGCAGAACTTAAGGTTGAAATAAAAGAGCACCCAGAAGGGTCTGCTTTAACTCTTTCATTTTAAGAGCCCTGGGATTGGTATCTTCCAAGGTTGTGCTTTCATTGATCTATCCTGAAGTAGTAAAATGCTTAATGTGAACTCTCTCTGTTATCTAGTGTGTATATAGTCATTCCCCTTCTCCCTGGTTGTTGGGAATGTTTTGAGTTCTAGTAATATAAATGTCATCAAATTTCTTTGCTTCATCTGAGAACCTTCCTTTCTGCTTTGCAGGTGCCTTACCGTTTACATGCCGTTCTCGTTCACGAAGGACAAGCCAATGCTGGACACTACTGGGCTTACATCTACAACCAACCTCGGCAAATCTGGCTCAAATATAATGATATCTCTGTCACTGAGTCCTCCTGGGAGGAACTTGAAAGAGATTCTTATGGGGGTCTGAGAAATGTCAGTGCGTATTGCTTGATGTATATCAATGACAAGCTACCCCACTTCAATGCAGGTAAAAATGGCTGAATGGAATCCAGAGTTGGGGGAAATATAGTCCCTGGGAGAAGAACAGTCTCTTCCTTATGTTGAAAACATTTAAACTACAATTTATTATTATGTAAAATGTTTTTAAAACATAAAAACTATAAGAGAATAAAAAGAGAAAATAGGTTTACTTTTCTCTACTTCTGTCTTTGACACCATCAGCCCCACTCCCTAGCAGGTCTACACTGTGATGTCTCTGTCATCAAGACATGTTCTGTGTGTACGTAGATTTTAGGATCTACTTCCCTTCCCTGTTTTTCCTCTCATGGAGGTATTTTTCAGTTCATTTCTATCCACTTTTTACTAATTGAGAATTCAGCAAACTTACTTTTTCATAAATAGAACTTTCTTAAGTGGGTGTGCTGGCTTGGACCTGTAATCTTAGCATCCAAGAGGTAAGGCAGGGCTAAAGCAGAACCTGTCTCAGAAAGTTAGAACGCAACCACCCTATGTTTATAGAGTAAAGCCATAAGTAGTGGCTGGGGAATTACAGAGGGCTTAGTAGCTCTTGGTTGCCTGTGAGTTCCTTTTTATACTGCCTACATTTCTGTTTTATGGAGTATGTGGCAGGCTGGGAATTTAGATTTGTTTGTAGAATGCTTGCCTGGTATGCATGGAGCCCTGGGTTTGATTCTCAGCACTCTGTAAACTCAGTGTGGTTGTGCATGCTTGGATTTCTAGCACTCAGAGGTGGGACAGGATCAGATGTTCAAGGGCAGCCTGGGCTATATAATACTTTGACTCAGAAGGAAAAGTAGACTTTGTTCATGAAAAGGCTACTTAGTGGCAGCTGACAAGGATCTGCTCCTGTTGTAGACTCTTTGTTGGTTTTGATGACGTAATTAGAATTTAATGTGCCCTTGATGTTTTTTGCCATTTTTTTATTAAAGTTCTTAATGTTCTTGATTATGCACCATTTACCCAATATTTCATCTTGAATTTTGATAGCATATAACTGTGTGGAATTTGAAGAAGTATAAGTACTTGGCTCTTTTTTTTCCCCCCCATTTCTTTTTATTTTTCTTGCTGAGACAGAGTCTCACTATAGAGTATCTGCCTACCTATGTCTCCAAAGTGCACTCAGATCAATACCTTGATTGAAATTCTTACCCAACTGTATTAAAATAGGTGAACATTAAAATAGGTGTCTTCTAGCCTATTCTGCCTCCCTGGCTCCTGAGCCTCCTGCCTTCCCTCTCTGTTGCTGTACTGAGATTGTAGCTGGGTGTCACCATGCCCTGCTAGGACATTCTCACCAGTCTTAGATTGATACAACTTTAAATTTTCTTTTCTTTTTTTTAAAGTTAAAAAATTTCTGTGCATGTGCCTGTGCTTATGTGCATTTGTGCATTCAGGTACCTACAGAAGCCAAAAGATGTAGGATACCCTGGAGCTGGAGTTACATGTAGTTATGAGCCATCCTACATGGATGCTGAGAACTGAACTGGGTTCTTCCTCAAGAGCAGTATACACTGAACCACTGAACCATCTCTCCAAACCCCTAGCTTAAGATTCTGTCACATGTATTGATGTTTACATTTTACAGAAACACTGACTTCATCCAGTGACTGATTAGGATCAAATCATTTTTCTGTCATGTATTCATTCATTCACTCATCCAATAGATAGTGACTTTAAGGGTTTATTTTTATTTTATGCTGATGAATATTTGACTGTATGTTGTATGTGTACAATATTCATGTCTGATGCCTGCAGAAGCCAGAAGAGAGTATCAGATCTCCTGGAACTAGAGGTATGGATGGCTATGAGCTACCATGTAGGTACTGGGAACCAGACCTGGGTCCTGGCAGGAGCAGCCAGTAATGTTAGCTGCTGAGCTGTCTCTGTTGCCCCAGCAGACACATACTGAGTACCTGCCTGCTGGTGCTTCCTGGCACAGTTCCTGATGCGTCATCAGCATTTCTGATAGAATTGCATATGTATAAGTATACATGTCTGTACACGTGTCCATGTAGGGACCAGAGAGAAGGTGAAATGTGCTGTGCTTCCTTCTGGAAAGGTCTGTCTGATTTATTTTTGGTTTACCTTTTTCTTGATGGCTCTCCATTTTAACTGTTTTCCTCAGAGGCAGCGCCTAACGAGTCTGATCAAATGGCGGGAGAAGTGGAAGCCCTATCTGTGGAACTCAGGCAGTACATTCAGGAAGATAACTGGAGGTTTGAGCAAGAGGTAGAGGAATGGGAAGAAGAGCAGTCCTGTAAGATCCCACAAATGGAGTCCTCCCCAAACTCCTCATCACAGGATTTCTCCACATCTCAAGGTATCAAAGGAAGGCGCTAGACTGGGTCTAGTCAGGTCTTGCTGCACTCTGCAGCCACCCCCAGGTTACTCGAGGGCATGGTGATGCCACTCTTCACTGTGGGTTTCTTTTTTTTTCAATTTCTCATTTTTTCCTTAATGGAATGGGTGGGAGAACACATGCAGTAGCAAGGGGATGATGTGTGGAAGCTAGCTCTCTCCTCCTACCACAGTTCGCAGGGTCAAACGCAGGTCAGCAGGCTTGGCAACAAGCACCTTTACCCACTGCACCATTTCTGGCCCAGCAGTGGGTTTCATTTATAGTTGCTATCACACAATATGATAGAATTATTGTACCTTTAGAAGGTGCTTTCTGATGAGCAGAAATAATGCAAGAAAGGCTTATCCCCCAAGTTGTAGGAGAAATTATGACAAGATTAAAAGTTGGACTTCATGAAAACTCTCCTCCATAGGAGACCTTCCTTAGAAATGGTTGATAGAAGGAAAAATTTGTAGTGTGCAAAAATAGGAAAAACCGAGCACAGTAATTTTAACAGACCTTCAAGTGTCCTTGATATGGAATAGCTGTTGCTTGTCAGAATTTCTAAGGACGTTTACATGGGCTTTAAAAAAGGTGTGCCAGGACTGTATATTTAACTGTGTGTTCTTCCTGCTTGCCTATTTTCAGAGTATTGAGAATGTTATTTATCAGCTGTGACACCTATTTGACTTTCTTTTTTGTTTGGTCAGAGTCTTCAGCAACCTCCTCTCATGGCGTTCGGTGCTTGTCCTCTGAACATGCTGTGATTGCAAAGGAGCAGACTGCCCAAGCTATTGCAAACACAGCCCATGCCTATGAGAAGAGCGGAGTAGAAGCAGCCTTGAGTGAGGTGAGACTGCATAGGGTGAAACAGTGAGTGGCCCTCCTGCAAGAGGGTCTGACTTTTAGCACCAACTGCCAACTGTCCGTCGTTTTTATTGTTCATGTGTCTGTTGAATTTAACCACCCCTCTTTATTTCTTCCTGTTTCCCCCCATTATTGTTGTTCTTACTCTTTCTCTCCATTCTGCTGCCACAGCGTAAGGAAGCTGAACCTGAGAAGCCCAAACCCCAGGAAACAAAACTTGCAGAGCAGTCAGAGCAGACCCCAGAGGCCAGTGACACAGAGGCTGCTGCCCCGCCTAACTCTGAGGTCTCTGAAGTCGAGATTCCCAGTGTGGGAAGGATTCTGGTTAGATCTGATGCAGATGGATATGATGAGGAGGTACAGAGAAGAGTGCAGGCTAGCTGTGTGTTGTCTTGCAGAAGGTGTCTGTCATGAGCTAATGTTTTCTCACTGAAACAAGTAACCGCCTTGGAGGCCTGTCTTCTTATGACCTTAGCTGCCATTTTTGGAAAAGCACTGGAGACCCATTCCTGCTGTGTACTGTTGGCATGTGTGTGTGCATGTGTGTGTTCATCAAAGCTTGGCCTGGAGAAGGCAGGATTAGCTCCATTTGGTATTATGGACAAAAATATGTTTACCTTCTAGAGACAGTTTGCTTTTGATGGTAGTTCATTATTTTGTCTTCCAAGTGGAATTTTTCCAATTGCGCAGTAAGTAAAACAAATGTGGATTGAAGTTCTAAAGTTCAGGATACAGCTGCTTCTCATGGTCTGCCTGTCTCCTTTTCTGTTATACTATACACAAATAGTCATTAATCCTCTCTCAGGTTTCTGTCTTTTGCTGTGGGTACATATTTTCTTATTTATTGGAAATTTGCAGTTATTTATAGGTAGGTCTGTGCCTTTATGCCTTCATTTAGGGAGCTAAGTTGAAGTGCTGACCAGATAGTTGAGCTTATTCTTCAGCAGTGCCCAGCGGAAATGGTTTTGGGCATCTTTGTTTGTCTTACAGAATTAGAATATGCATGCAGAGGGACAGCTTGTCATAGGCATCATTACAAGGACAGCCAAGGCTGTGCATGTGTCTAGAATAGGCTGTGCAGTTTGACCCACAGCCTGTGCTGGCCAAGGAGACAGTGCTCTGTTTCTCATCAGCACCCTGATCACCTGTCTTCATCCAGTCTCCTTTTGAACCTGTCTGCTCTCCTTTTTCTCCCTGTTTGTGTCCTCTGTGGTAGGTGATGCTGAGCCCTGCCATGCAAGGGGTCATCCTGGCCATAGCTAAAGCACGCCAGACCTTTGACCGAGACGGGTCTGAAGCAGGGCTTATTAAGGTACTCTTGTTTTAACATTTTAATCCTCATGACCCAGGGATAGTTCCTTGAGACGGTGGGAAATAGTGTCAAGATGGCCTGTGCTGGGGAGGTAGTTCAGTCGGAAGATCTAAGTTAGATTTCCAGAACCTACAATAACAAAAAATTGTACAGGGCTGGAGAGATATCCTAGCATGTTCTGTTCTTGCAGAAAACCCATTTGGTTCCAGTATCCCACACTGAACAGCCCAGCTCATCGCCCTGCTTCAGAGGGTCTGACATTCTCTTGACTTCTATGGGTACTAGACACATATGTCCCTTGCCCCATACATATATGCATGTAAGTAGGCATGGTACAGTGCATATTTGTAATCCCAGTGCTGCAGAGGCAGAGATAGGAGGATCCCTGAGGCTTGCTGGCCAACCAACATAGTAGCCTACTTAGTCAGTCTGAGGCCAGTAAGAGACCTTGTACCAAAAATTATGGTGGGACAGTGCATAGTGTCATGTTCCTTCAATCCCAGCATTTAGAGGCAGAGGCAGGTGGATCTCTGAGTTCAAGACTCACCTGGACTACATAGTGAGTTACCAGCCAGCCAGGGCTACACGATGAGACTGTTTCAACCTTCCATCTTCCCACAATAAATGTGTGTTGGATAGAATCTGAAGAATGATACTCAAGATTGCCCTTTGGTCTCTACACACATGCAGCCTCACACAGAGACATAAAATATACTGTGTTAAAGTGAAATGACACCATCTTTCCTAGGAAGTCCAACTGGTGAGCAAACCGTCCCACAAAGCTAATGACTAATCTTCACCTGGCACTAGCCTAACAGTTAGTTGTGCCACTGCACATTGCATTCAGCCTTCAGAAATGATGAGGTGGTTAAATGTTCATTTATGTCACAAACTGATTGTGCTTTTGTATCTTGGGAATCCTCATTAAAAAGAGAAAGGTTATACTATTTAAAGTATTTTAAGCTTAAAATGTTTGAGTAAAATTACATTTGGGTGGATTCTAAACAATTTAAACTAAATTCTTGTGTTTTTAAGAACTCCACGAGAGCCAGGCATGGTGGAACATACCTGTAATCCTAGCACTTGGGAGGCACAGCCACGAGGATGGCCACAAGTTTGAGGCCAACCTGATCTGTATAGTGAAGTCCAGACCCTCTCTACAAAAACAACCAAAACTTGATGGGGAAAATGTGTTTATTTTTTGAGTAAAGTATTTCTCTAATGCTAGGATTGGAGGGAGTGATGATATGCCTACTATTCACATTGCAATTTCTTGACAAGTAGTCCTTAACCTAGCGTGGATTAATGAGAGGTCCTCTGGCATTTTGGTGTCAGTTTCCGTGTATGTGCTCAAGTCCACAGTGTTCCCTTCTCTGCTCCCCAATTCTGTTTCAAACAGGCATTTCATGAAGAATACTCCAGACTCTATCAGCTTGCCAAAGAGACCCCCACCTCTCACAGTGACCCTCGCCTTCAGCATGTCCTTGTCTACTTTTTCCAAAATGAAGCACCCAAAAGGGTAGTAGAACGAACCCTTCTGGAACAGTTTGCAGATAGAAACCTTAGCTATGATGAGAGGTGAGAATGCCAGACCTGTTCCTGGGGGTGTGGGCGGTCTCTAGGCAAGTTCCTCTATTACGGAGGTGCTGCCCTGCACCCTGCCATTGCTTTCTGAACTCTGTCCCACACAGATCTATCAGTATCATGAAGGTGGCTCAGGCCAAACTGATGGAAATTGGTCCAGATGATATGAACATGGAAGAGTATAAGGTAAATTTAGTTGTTTTGTATAATTCTTCCCAAAACATTAATTTTAGAGGCAAGTGGTACTGGAGACAAAATGAACAATTTTATGTTACTAGACTGACTAGTTTCCTAATAACAGTTAAAATTTGAAAGGGAGGAAAAGAAGATGAGTGTTGTTTGGCACACCTTTAATCCCAGCACTCATGAGGCAGAGGACTCTGAGTTTGAGGCCAGCCTGGTCTACATAGAGAGTTCTTCTGGGACAGCCAGAGCTACAGATTGAGACATAGAATATGAATAAAGATCTTGTCTTAGCCTCAGAATCACAGACCTCTCTCTTGTCGGTCTTATGCTAGACTATGTCTATGCTTATCTCCCAAGGGCCTTTTGGAGCCTTGTCCTAGGCAATGTGTGTGTGTTGATGTGGGTGAGTAAGGCTGTCATCTTCTAGTATACAGTAAAATATGTGCAACTACAGATTAAGAAACAGAAGCAAAAGACCTCTTCTATGTATAAAAGTACTAAGTTGTGCTGTCTACATGTGTGTATTGTCTACACTTGTGTGTTATCTACACTTGCTGAACTGGCAGTGGTTTGTATGGCTTGAGTAGTCTTGTGCTCTCTTCTTCCCCTGTGTCTGACTGTTCATGTCTTAAATGTCATTTGTGTAAGCCATAACTGAATGGCTTTGAGTGTTGTGTTAGGATTAGGAGGGTTTACAAACTTGTTAGGTGAAGTAAAATGATTTTCTGACCCTTAGCAGAAGGAATAGAGCACTGCAAGTTAGGGTCAGTGATAGAAATGTTATATTCTGCAGCCTAGGTGAGGCTCGGATTTGTCATGGAGCTGAGACTCTGGCCTTCTTGATCCTTCAGCCTCCACCTTTCCTGTGTTGGGTACAGGTGTGCACCTCCATGCTCAGCTTTAAATCTTTTTTTTTTTTTTAACCCAAAAGTTTATATGTTTTTGTAGTTGGCCAGATTTGCTCAATAAATGCTTGTACTGAGAGTATGGCAGTGGAAATGAAGTACTGGTTTCCTGAGACAATTCATTAATGGTGGTCCTTCCTTTCCAGAGGTGGCATGAAGATTACAGTTTGTTCCGAAAGGTGTCTGTGTACCTCCTAACAGGCCTGGAACTCTTTCAAAAAGGAAAGTATGTGGGCCTTTTCTTTCGCTGACATTGCTACTAAGAACACTGACACCCACTCAGGGATACTCAAATGTCATAACCATAAGTCCCCTGCTTTGTCGTGTACTCTGTGGCCTCTACACCACCCATGTCTGTGCTTAGCCTTGTTCTACACATCTGTCACACTTTTTTTTTTGAGGGAGGGTATCCTTTACATAATAATGGACTTATTTTTGAGGAGATAATGTTATGCTGGGTTCCCTTAAGTGACGAGAAAAGGAAGTTTTGATTGGCCTGGGCCAATAGCTAATCCCTTTCTTTGTCTTAGAGGTGGAGAAAACCTAAGACCTGAAGATGTTTCCTGGTTTGCCTTCCCTTTCTTGGCCATTGTGCAGAATTGCTGAGACTGGCTGTGGTCTTTGGCCCCTAAGCTTTTCCCAGTACACACCATATTGTAGCTGAATATATTCTCATTGCAAAGAAGTGAGAGCTAAGCCCTAGGTTTTGATGAAAGTAAGATCTGCTGTGGTTTTTCTCCCACCTTGTAGGTACCAGGAAGCACTGTCCTATCTAGTATATGCCTACCAGAGCAATGCCGCCCTGCTGATCAAGGGGCCCCGCAGGGGTGTGAAGGAGTCTGTGATCGCGTTATACCGCAGAAAATGCCTTCTGGTTTGTACTGCCTACAAAACTTTAATCTCTTCTCCCTCTCTCGCTGTCGTTCTTTCCAACCCTTGACAAATTAAGCAAGCCATACCTATCTCTGCCCTTTCATGTGCCTGCATTAAAGCTTTTAGCATATTGCCCCACTATGTATGAGTTTGTTAAGCACAGAGCCGCCTTCTGGTCAGCTGTTTCCTCTGAGCCGCAATGAATATATGGAAAGAATGTGATGTTTTCCAAGGTCACCTGTCAGGTGACAGTTTTCAGGACTTGAAGTCCAATCTATAGAGGGTTACAGAATGTAAGAGTTGGTCTTGCTAACCTTGTCACCTTCCCTCCTGTGCATTGGGCAGCCATAGGGAAAGGCAGGTGTAATCCTGTCAGCCTGCCCAGGAGTGTAGGCCCTGCTAGTTCTTCATGAAGTGTCAAGAGATGGCTGGTGTATAGATTGTCTATATGTGCTCATTTCCTCAGATGTCCTGTGGGTTTACCCTCCCCTCAACATCCTCATTTTCTGATAATTCTTGGATTGCTATATCAGGTGTGGCAGGACTGGCTACTTTGCTAAGAAGAGGAGCACTAAAAGGCTTTGTGCGTTGGCTTCTAAGTCACCAGATACAGATCGTCACCTTGAGTTCTCACCCCTTTCTCGCTGCTGCTGTATTAGGGATGGTTTAGGCTTTCCATCCCTGCTCTCATTCTCTAGTGTGTATCAGAGTCCCATAAGGGGACCTTCAGACACTGGTGACAGCCGACCAGTCTGGAGAGCAGCCTGGGTTTCAGTGTCTTCTGCGTGGGTGTCTAGTAGTCAGTGAAGTTTGAGAATCACTAAATAGGTCTTTGGGTAGAAACAGATCTCAAATATGACCTTGGCCAGCTAGTCACAAGTTTGGGTGCATTCAAATCATCATGGTAGTTGCAATAAAATCCCAGGGCCCAGGTCACCTACATCCTAATGATAATTATGTCAGCACATCTAGGGAAGGAACCAATGCTCCCCCCGCCCCAATTTAGGTGATTTTGGTGTGACCCTTGGCTTAGAGTCCTACTAAGTTGATATTTTTTCCCAAATATTCTCCCCCTCTCTGCCTTTTATCTGTAGGAGCTCAATGCCAAGGCTGCTTCTCTGTTTGAAACAAATGAGGACCACTCTGTAACAGAGGGCATTAATGTGATGAATGAGTTGATCATTCCCTGTATCCACCTGATCATTAATAATGACATCTCCAAGGATGACTTGGATGCCATTGAAGTCATGAGGAACCATTGGTGCTCTTACCTGGGGAAGGATATTGCAGGTATGTCGTTAGTATCTGGGAACTCACAGTGGTCTCACTCTTTAGTGTCGCTGGCTGTTGAAGCCTTTTAGGGGATGGGAACCCCTAGTATCGTCAGTAAAATACATGGGTGTGCTCCATGGAAAGAGGGTCTGGGGGCTTGGCCTTTCCGCCTTTCCACCTCCTTGTCTCAGCCAGTTGCTGAAGCCACTCGGGTCAGCAGTTTCTATAGAGCTGTGACGTAGTTTGTCACTTTTTAATTTTTTCCAGTACTTGGAACTAAACCCAGGGCCATGCTGAGCAAGTACCCTGCAGCCCTAGCTACTCCTCTGCCCCAGCAAGCCCTGTGTGAAAACAGTCAGTACTCTGTAGGAGCGTTAGCCTCTGTTATTTCTCCAACTACTAAATTCTGGGTTTTAATGGTTTAAACATCAAAATATGTTTATGCAGAGTGTGATTAGCTGATGGCTCTCTAAATTTCCTAAGGTTTGAAGTTACTGTGTATAAGAATATTATTAACTAATTACTTCAGTGAATTAGTGAATGGAATATCTTAAGAGATACTGAGGCTAGTATTTCGTAGGTGGGTTCAGTCAGCTTGAAAGGAGTATATTCTGATAGGAATCCTGCTTGTTCATTGTCTACTCATGTAAAGATAATCTAATAACTTGTTCTGGAATGCAGGATTTATTGCTAAATCTTGTAATAAACAATTGCTAGTGCTTCCTTTTATCTGCTTTTCTTTAGACCATGTGTGCTCTATAGTTTTATTTAGTACTCTGTGCACTGTGTATTTAAGCCTTTAAAAGACAATAACACCATTGTATCTGTCGTTCAGAACATCACATCCAATTTCTCAAGTTTTAAGGAGATGATTGTTAATAAGAATAACCATGATGGCAAAATAGCTTTTGCTACTTGGCCAGCAGGGCTTTGCTTCTTACTGATCTGACCTAAAGTAGGGCTTTTAAATTTTTTCCTGCTTGTACCTCCTTTTCACCCATGGAACTGTTTTTTGTTTGTTTGTTTGTTTGTTTGGAGTCAGCGTCTCACTATGTTGTTCTGGCCTAAAACTCACTCTGCAAACCAGACTGGCTTCAAATTCAAAAGAGATCTGCCTACCTCTGCTTCCTGAAACCTGGGATTAAAGGCATGCCCTACCAAACCAAGCTACTTAAAAAATGTTTTATGATGATGATGATGATGATGATGATGATGATGATGATGATGATGATGTGTAGGGGGATGCAGGTGCCATAGTGTGTGTTTGTCTTCTCTTCTCATCTTTCCTGGGGTCTGGGTGTTGAACTCAAGTCTCAGCTTGTGCAGCAAGCCCTTTGCTCTTTGAGCCATTGCGCTGGTCTCACCCAGGAAGTTTTTACACGCCCCAGGTATATAGGCATATCAAATAGGTACGCAGCCGGGCGGTGGTGGCGCACGCCTTTAATCCCAGCACTCGGGAGGCAGAGGCAGGCGGATCTCTGTGAGTTCGAGGCCAGCCTGGTCTACAAGAGCTAGCTCCAGGGGCTGGAGAGATGGCTCAGTGGTTAAGAGCATTGCCTTCTCTTCCAAAGGTCCTGAGTTCAATTCCCAGCAACCACATGGTGGCTCACAACCATCTGTAATGAGGTCTGGTGCCCTCTTCTGGCCTGAAGACATACACACAGATAGAATATTGTATACATAATAAATAAATAAATATTTAAAAAGAAAAGGAAAAAAAAGAGCTAGCTCCAGGACAGGCTCTAAAAATAAAGCTGCAGAGAAACCCTGTCTCGAAAAACCAAAAAAGAAAAAAAAAATAGGTACGCAAATCAACCTTAGCATTTGTTAAAGACAATAACAAACTTGCATGTTCATGAGATGCATTGCTTTCTTTTTATATAAAGGGTTAATTCTGGATTGACTATTTGATACTTCAGGATTTAGAACATCTGAAAAACAGTAGTTTTCAAAGTTGATTGGTATTTTAATTCTATAAATATCAATACTGAGTATACCACTTTACATAAATATGTAGTATAAAATGGTAGAGGTACTTGAGGGCTGTTTCAAAAATGATAGAAATTCTGATCTAATCCCAAGCCAAAGGTCACATATGCTTTTTTTTTTATGAAACAAGTCAGCAACTCAAAGCAATTTTTTAAAATCAAGCACCTTACTATATCCAATCCAATCCAAAAGTAACCTATCTGATACTACATACATCAAATAATGGTAGGAAAATGTTTAAAAAGTATTTTCTGTGATTAAATTTTAATATTTCTATAAAGGGAAAGTTTGGCAGCATGTGTTGGTGTTGACTGAATTGAATGTACATTGTTGTTTAGAACCAAGTCCTCAGTGAAGTCACGATTACATGTTTGCTTTTCAGCTGATTGATCATTGGTATGTTTAAGATACCTTTTAGTGCTGCCAAAGTTTTCATGACAACCTCCCCCACCCAATATAAACAGGCACGGACATAAACTCAATTATGCAGCCCTATGTGGGCTTTCAAAACAGTGAGAGGCGGAGTCTCAAAGGCATCCTCTCTGTTAGCTGCAGCAGGATGCATGCTCTTGGAGCTAGAGTGTTGGCTGCTTGAAGGCCCTCCTGCATAGCTGCAGCCTTCCTAGTTTCCACTAAGATCTCTTCAGCTTTGTATGTAACCATCCATTTTCTCTCTACAGAAAATCTGCAGCTGTGCTTAGGGGAGTTTCTACCCAGGCTTCTAGATCCTTCTGCAGAAATCATCATCTTGAAAGAGCCTCCAACTATTAGACCGAATTCCCCCTATGACCTTTGCAGCCGGTTTGCAGCTGTCATGGAGTCCATTCAAGGAGTTTCAACAGTGACAGTGAAATAAGTCCCTTGGCCCAGACTCCACCTGGTCTCTGGTCATCTGCTGTTACACAGCAGAATGTTGTTGCAGACTCTGCTGGAGATGGGGACTGGGTGGCTGAGCAAGGTTCAGACCCTCACCCCTGTCATGGTGTGTGTTTAACGGAATTAAGGATAAAGTGCTCATTTAGGTACAGAATCATGAGAGCTACTTCACTGAAGAAGGCCAGTGCATTATAGTTTTGAATTATCCCAGAAGACCTGAATTGCCTTTTTAATCTCCCATAATACTTGGGTTTCTATAAGCCTCATGTCACTTTTTAAATTGCCCTTGAGTCACCCGTATTTCTGGCAGCAGAAGGTGACTCACCAGAACTGAACTGGAGGAGCAGTTATTACTTATTTTGTCAAGTTCAGTTGACATTTAAAATCCCTAACTATCAGAGATTGGTAATAGAAGTCTTGCGTGGCTCTTGACAGTGATGGAGGGGGCACTGATGCGTCCTTCCTTCCACACGTGGGTGGAACCTGAGGCTGCAAAAGCCAGGAAGAACAGCCTCCCCTTTTGGTCTGTTTATATTTTAGATAAATCAGAAAACCTCACATTCAGTCCTGAGTGAAAGGGAAGGAAGTATCATGGACTGTCGGCCCAGTGGTATTGGGAAGCTGCACAAGGAACAGTTTAATAGTTAGTAATCAAAATTAAGCAAAATTTTGAAAATTGTCTAAAGCAGGTGTTTAAGGCTAGATACCTTGCCCTAAAAGAACATTTTGATTCTCTTATCTCTCCTTTTAGAAGAAAATAAGGGATGTGAATTTGTATAAAGAAAAAAACATTTATCTGTATGTATATGTAGAGAGAAATCCATTTTTAAAGAACTTTTAATTGGAAACTCATGTTTTAGCCAAATTTTAAGGATCAGTGGAGAAATCATGGGAGGGAAGAAAACACAACTATGCAGATTTTATAAATGTGCAATAAAAGTATTTGTTTTACCTTTGGTGTGTAGTATGGCCTTTTTTTTAAAATCTGTGTTTCCCATTTTGAAATGAGTGGATTCCATAGCATTTATGATTTCTTCTAAAAATAGGAGAGGGGATGAGGGATTCTCTGTTCCCCTCATTCTTTTTTTCAAAAGTTTATTTATATTTATGTGTATGCATATCCCATGTTTGCAAAAGCCCACAGAGGCCAGAAGGTGTGTTGGATTCCCTGGAGCTGGAGTTATCAGTCACCTGCTATGTGCTGGGAACCAAATTCCAGCTAGCACAGTGGTTCTCAGCCTGTGAGTCAACCCTTGTGGGGAATTGGATGACCCTTTCACAGAGGTCACCTAAGACCATAGGAAAGCATAGATATTCACATTATGATTCATAACTATCAAAATCAGTTATGAAGTAGCAATGAAAATGATTTTATGGTTGGGGATCACCACAACATGAGGAACTGTATTAAAGGGTCACAGTATCAGGAAGATTAATAACCGCTGGGTTAACAAGTGCTCCTAGCCACTCAACCCTTTGCCCTCTCTCTACCCACCCCACTCCCTATATACACCTGCAATGGCTGAGTAATCTGCATTATTTAGATCCAACCTGACCACGAGAGGGAGTACTGACACACAATTTCTCAATCTTGTGTAGCTGGCTACCTTTTATACATCCCTGTCTCTTTCTGGGCTTCACAGAGTATGATTTTGCTGTTGATGTTTGTCTTTGAGAGACTCATGTAGCCTAGATTGTTCTCCAACTCTTTGTATCAGAGGCTGGCTTCTAACTCCGATCTTTACTGTCTGCCTCCCAAGTACTGAGACTACAGGCATGTGTCACCATGTAACTTTTTAACAGCTCTTAGGCTATGGCTTAGAATGTTTCTGTGTTTTTATTTGCTCTTAACTTTTTAAAAAAAAATTTTGACACTGGGTCTTATCTGCAGCCCAGGCCAGCTGGAACATACCATGCAGCCCAGGTTTGCCCTAAACTTGCAGCAGTCCTCCCCCCCATCTCTCATATGTTGGGGTTACAGTATAAGCTACTGCTCCTAGCTTAAAATGCTTCTAATGTAATTTTAAAACTTTCTTATTGTATTTATTTAGCTGGTGTATATATGTACCATAATATGCTGTGGGTGCCAGAGACAACCTGGGAGTTGGTGTTTTCCTTCCGTTTTGCAAGTTTTCAGGAATACACTCAGGTTGTGTAGTGTCTTCACCCACTAAAGCATCTCACTGGCTCTTGACTCTTGAGATGGAATCTTTGTTCTCTGTTCACCTAGAAGTCCGGTGTTCTGACTTTAGCTTCCTGAGCAGCTGTGATGTGACATCTCAGTTACTTCAGCATTTTTAAAGATTTGGGGATAAGAATGCCAAGGGTGAAAGAATGAGAAGAGGATGAAGCCAGTGTGAGAGAGGGAAGTGTTTGAGCACGGTGTTTACCTCAGTATGTGCTGTGGAGACATGGTGAGCTGGAAATTGGTTAGCTCCTTTTAGAACTAATTGCCGGGTGATGGTGGTGCACACCTTTAATCCCAGCACTTGGGAAGTAGAGGCAGGCAGATCTCTGTGAGTTCAAGGTCAGCCTGGCCTACAGAGTGAGTTCCAGGACAGCCAGAGCTATACAGAGAAACCCTATCTCAAAAACAAACAAAAATATCAAAAATTACCAAAAACAGGAGACTTGATTTAACTTGCATGCTTAGGATCCTGTGTACAAGTCCTAGCAATTCAAATAATTAGGGGGGAAAAAGGTGAATCATTAAATCTCATTTTTTACCCCACATATTTTAAGAAAGGTGGATACGTTAAACAGACAAGGAAGCAATTAGCAAGGGGTATAGGATGAAAGACCATCTTTCAAACCTTTGCTAGCTTCTTGCCACAAGAAGAATATCCTAGAAGCTGAGCTTCCTGGGTCCTAAGGCCTTCATGGCTCTGCAGTTGATGCAGAATGCTTAGTGTGCTTGAGGTGAAGTAATAAGTTCCTTCCATGACAGCACAGAAGTCTGGTTTAAAACCTGAGACCACTCTAGAGGTGATGGCAGGGGGCCTACCTTCTCAACTACATAGGGAGTTTTAGATCAGCCTTTCAAAACGACTTTAGACATGAAACATGGATTTTTAACCTTTCCATGTGAAACTTCATAGGTTTCTTTTTTTTGAGGGGAAGGGTGTCCTACTGGGGATTGAACCCAGGGCCTCAGCAATGTCAGGCAAGTAGTTCCTACAGATACATCAGTGGCCCAAGAAGTATTTTAAATTAGAACAATTTACAAGCTTGTGAGAAAATTCCTTGTTAAAGATTTAGTTCTGTTTTTAGGTCATTTGGTCCTCAAAAGGGGTGGGTAAAGATCATGGCATTTTGGTGGATAGTCTCCACTAAGGTAGACCATTCAGGGGTAGCTTGAGTCTCCTGGGAATGATACGCTGTTCAGGCTATAACATGTCAAGCAACAGCCTTTCTCCTTAGCCCATGCCGTGTGTCCTTCAAAAGGAGAGTTGGAGAGACAGGATATTTTCTCTGCAGAGAAAGCCGTAATTGAATGCTGACGATAAATGTCATCAACACCTGCAAACATGGGATTAAGATGAGGGACCAGAAAGCCACCAGCAGGCACAGGTGAACCAGCTGTCTGCAAAGACCCTGATTGGGCTAAACAGTGTGAAGGAGGATTTTCAAAGTGAGTCTTTGGGTGTGGTGGGTTATGTAGGTGCCCTTCCAGTGGTGAATCAGGACATCCTTAATGTCAAATCTTAACTTAGCTACTTGTGCTGCCTCCTTCCCCCCTTGTTAACATGGATAGTTCTAGCTGCTCTTCTGGTCCAAAGACCTTTCAAGCTCTTCCATAAGCCTCCCAAGAATGTGAAAGCTCTTAAGTCCTAGCCAGTTGTGTGACAGGGACAAGCTTATCTGAAAGAATGCAGTTGGAGAACTGAGTTCTCTACCAGTCCTGGTGCTCCACGGGTCGGCTTCCTATGATGCTGAGAAAGGTGACGGCATCTTTATCCTGAACCCGAGGGTGCTGCAAGGTCTAACGCCTTCCTGCACTGTCAGCCTTGTCCTCTTCCTCTTCATGCTGTGTCATCTTGAACTGTGTGGTGTTACATTGATTTGTGTGATTTTTACTACCCCTCAACCCCGGGGTTTGGAGACGGTTTCTCTGTATAGCCCTGGCTGTCCTGGAGCTCACTCTGTAGACCAGGCTGCCTCAAACTCAGAGATCCCCCTGCCTCTGCCTCTGAAGTGCTAGGGTAAGAGGTGTGTGCCACCACCCGGTGATTTGAGTTATTTTAATGTCTGTGTTCTTTGAATGAGGCCCTTGGATACAGTTTGTCTTATTTTTCAGTTGGTTCCCAGCACACTACCTGGAACATGGTGAGTGCTTATAAATATTTGTTAGAGGAGAGAATAAATGATCAGATAGGTGAGTGGTGGCTCTGTGAAGCAGACACTGTAGGGACCAGGAAATCCTTGGGTCTTTGAGCCTCACCTCTTACTGATGCTTGGCCCACATAACTTTGAACCTATTGAGAAAAAGGATAGCTGAAAAACAGTCATCAGAAATAGTTTTCTGATTGACTAAGGACAGAATAAGCTGTGATGTGCACACTCTAGTCAGAGGGTTATTTCCCTCCTGATGTTTGCCTCTGTATATGTCAGTGTTTGGTGAAGTTATGCTTGTGCAGTCTACATTTCCTGGGGGGAGGGATCCCTCCTTCCTCCTTCCTACCTTTTCTCCCTCCTTTCTTTTCTAAGACAAAGTCTCTGCACGTAACCCTGCTCAGCCTTGAACTGACAACTGACAGAGGCAACCACCTGCCTCTCCTTTAGTGTTGGGATTCAAGGCATGCACACCACACCCATTTCTTTTGTAGACATTTTTCTTAATGTTATTTATTGTTATTGTGCACGTATGATGTTGGAGCAGTGGTGTAGGCCAGAGGGCAACTTTGTGGAGTGAGTTCTTAGCTTTATGTGCATTCCGGGGGTCAAACTCAGGTTATCAGGTTTGGTGGCAAGTGCCTTAGTCACTGAACCCTCTTGTCAGCCTGGGGAAATGGCTTTTTGAAAAAGGATGCTGGTGGCGGGCCAGTGGTGGTGCACACCTGTAATCCCAGCGCTTGGGAAGCAGAGGCAGGTGGATCTCAGTTCGAGGACAGCCTGGTATACAGAGTGAGTTCCAGAATAGCCAGGACTGTTACACAGAGAAACCGTGTCTCGAAAAACAAAAAGAAAAAAGAAAAAGGATGCTGACTTACGCTGCCTTGACAAATGTGTTTATTCTATGGTGTTGGAGATCAAATCCAAGGTCTTACATGTTAGGCGGATGCTCCAACAACTAAACTATCTCCCCAGCCCCAAATAATAGAAAAGCAATGAAGTCTCTCTCTCACTCTGTGTCTCTGTCTTTGTCTCCCTCTCCCTTCTTCTCCCTCCTCTCTGTCTTTAATAAGGCCTCAGGTATCCTGGGCTGGCCTTGAGTTTGCCTCCTCCTCCCAGATGCTAGGTAGGATCACAGGCATGCACCATTACATCTGCCCTTACGTAGTTCTGATAATGGACCCCAGGACTTCCTGTATGCTAGGTAAGCAGGCACCCTATCTATTGGAACAAATCCTCTTCCCTAATAAAAGAGTTATAGTGTGCTTTTGAAGCATATGGCAAAAGACATTTTTGTGGAACTGAGAATTCTTTGTGCACACAAGTCTGCCTCAGGTGGTAATAGGCACAACTATCCTAGAGTGACCAGTTTGTCTCAATGTGCCTATGAATTTGCTAGTTTTCACTGTGTATGTACTGAGTTCTGGACAAATCAGAAAGGTTGGGCACCTTGCTACTCACTCACAGGGATGATTATTTTTAGGGAGAAACGTGGGACCATCACAGCCTTATGATGAAGCAGAAACAAAGCAAAGCTGTGCCCTTCAGAAGCACCGCTCAGCTACAGGCAGCAGAGATTTATGATTCAAGTCACACACTTGAGGACTCCCGTGCTAGAGGCCATTGTGGGCCAATAATTCATTTTTTGCCAACACACCATCAACATTTCTAGCTAAACATGCAATGTCTCTTCATACTAGATTATCTCTGTTGACTAACTTTGCATAAAAGTATCTTCCTTAATAAAATAATCAGTTATTAAATATATAATTAATACTATGAGTTTGTTTGTTTTATTTCAACACAGTAGCCTAGACTGACTTTGAACTTAGGGTATTTCTCTTGGCTCAGCTTCCTGCATGTTAACATTACAAGTGAGAGCCATCATGATCAACTTTTTTTTTTTTTACTGGAAGTTTGAGACAGGATTTCACCGTGCACCAAGGTTGATCTTAAATTCTCTTTTCTTTCAGCTTCCCATGTGCTGAAATCACAAGCATGCAGCGCTCACCCTCAGCTGAAAACACTTCTATGTAAATAAAATTTCACGTGAGATAAATACGTTTGTAAGAAACTGTCCTGATTTTTAATTCTCATGTGAAGCGCCCAGACCACCAAGATAATAAGATCTTTGACAAATCAGATAGTGACCACTCCTAGGAAAAGATCCTACTGGCATTCCTTTATTGTAGAGATTTCTGGGAAGACTGCAGTTCTAGATGACTTGGTTCACCGGTCTTCGTGTGAGGTGGAAGGACCCATCAAATTCCTCTACTGGAACACAGGCTGGTGGAGCTGTGGCTGCAGCCATCCAGGGAGAAGATACTTCTTCATTTCCCAGGCAAGCAGAAATGATAAGGAGAAGTCCACCCAGAGCTAGGAGAAGCCCAGCAGCCCAGCCCAGGAACAGGGCATCTCCAAACTCCCACCGTGGCACAATATCAGGGACACTGTCATCCCAGAAGTCTTGGAATGTTGTATAGGCTACCCAGGAGACTGGAAAGAGGGTAGTGGCTGAAGCTGATACCTCCAAAGCCGCTCCCAGAAGGCACAGTCGAGTCTTAAAAACTCCTCTGAACCTGTGAAACTGGAAGCATTCCAATCCATAGCCAGAGAGCAGAAGTCCCAACAGTCCCAGCCCAAGAGAAGCCACCATGAGAATGCGGGCTACCTGTAGCTCTTGGGGCAGAGATAGAAAGGACTCGAAAGCTTTGCATACAGTGCCAGCTTCCTCCTGACTTACACATGCCTCCCAGAGTCCTGAGATCCAGGTTTCCATTTCATTCAGGTCCAGATTGAGAGTTTTCCACTGGGGAAGGATGGTGGTGATGCAAGAGGATACCCAGCCAAGAACAGAGAGGAGCAGACCTCCAAGCTGGACTCCCCCACGGAAACTACAGGCCATGGCTGTGCCCTCTGCAGAAGGGGATGTAGGCTCAGGGACTGGTGAGCTGGAATGACTTCCTGGGAGGCTGGAGTGGGCAGTCTCAGGATTTCAGAGGACTCCAGGCTTAGTTTTCAGTGCAGCAGCTGAGACGGGTGTCAGGGATTTGGCAGTGTTTGGGGCTAGAGGTGTGGCCAGCATCAGATGTGGGGATGAATTCTGAAGGAGGGTCCCATGAGAGAGGCCAATAGCCATAGAGTAAGCTGTCACTATATTTGTATTGATAAATACATTCAGAAAGTCAGAATCACTCTGAAATTACAAAAATGGTGTTCTGGAAGTACGCCTTGACACGATCTTTCCCAAAGACAAGGTGACTTCATCTGTATACTTTTAAATACACAGGACAAGTGAGATGGCTCAGGGGGTAAAGGTGCTTGCTGCCCAGTGTGATAAGCTGAGTTCAAGCCTAAGGACTCACGCTGTAAGAGGAGAGAACTGATGACCACAAGTTGTCCTCTGACCTCTATACATGTGCACAAACATATGAATAAATCTAACTAAAAATTTAAAATATGTATAGACTTTGACCCAGAACTCATCAGGTTTTATCTGTTTTGAGGTAACTATATAGAATGATTTATTTTAGAACATCCATTGAAACTTGTTAATAATTATACTTGTTGGTTAATATAAGAGTCATTTTAAAGTGATGTTGAGGCTGGAGAGATGACTTGGCAGTTAAGAGAGCAAGCTGCTCTTCCAGAGGATCTGGGTTCACTTCCAGCACCTATATGGCAGTTCACAACGGTCTGTAAGTAAGTTCCAGGGGATCCCAACACTGTCTTCTGGCCTCTATAGGCACCAGGCACACACATACTACATACACACATATACAGCGTGGTGGTTTGAATGAAAATGGCCCTCATAGGCCCATAGGGAGTGACACTATTAGGACGTGTGGCCTCGTTGGAGGAAGTATGTCTGGGAGGGGGGTTGGTTTTGAGGTTTCAGATGCTCAAGGCAGGCCCGCTGTCACTCTCTCTTCCTGCTGCCTGCCAACCTAGATATAGAACTTGTGCTGATAACTTGTTTGTGCTTTAACAAATAAAGCTTGCCTGAAGATCAGAACGTGGAACTAGCCACACCAGTTAGCCATAGAGACCAGGCAGTGATGCCACACGCTTTTAATCTCAGCACTTGGGAAACAGAGGCAGACGGATCTCTGTGAGTTCAAGGCCAGCCTGGTATACAAAGCAAGTTCCAGGACAGCCAGGGCTACACAGAGAAACAAGCAAAGAAAAAGATTTATTTTTTTTTTTTTGTGAGTGTTTTGCCTCGTGTTCGTAGATGCACTTGAGGAGTCAATAAGAGATCACTGGGTCCCCTAGAACTGGAGTTCTGGATGATTATGAGCTGCCGTTTGGGTGCTGTGAATTGAACCTGGGTCCTGTGCAAGACCCAGTGTTCTTAACTGCTGAGCCATCTCTTCAGAGTGTAGAAATTTCCGTGACGTCAAATGGTGGTGGGCGAGGGGGAGAAAAGTGCTGCCCCATCTCATAGCCGACAGGACGCGGAGCGGAGCGGAGCCTGAAGTCCTGAACTGAAAGGAGGCAACCGTACCGTGCAGAGCATAGAGAATGCAGTTTCACAGTCCTTAAAAACTCTGCTCTGGCTGCACGGATAGCTTAGCAGTTATGGACATGAAACTGGCTGCTCTTCCAGAGAACCTGGGTTTGATTCTCACCATCCGCACCACAAGTCACAACTGTTTATTGTAACTCCAGTTCCTGGGGATCTGACACCCTCTTCTGGCTGCCTTGAGCACCAGCCATGCAGGTGACACGCAGACACACAACTTGCAAGACACCCACACATGTAAAATAAATATTAACTCCCCCATCTCTGTGTGTTTTTTAACACAGTGTTAATCATTGTTATATTAATGTTAGGTTTGTGGGTACTTTTTTTAAAATTTCCTCTTGGGACCATTTCGAGTCCTGGCCTCCAGCTGCTCTTCCTTGCTAGAGATCTTTACTTTCCTTCTGATTTGTTACTAAAGGCTGTGTCAAAGTTGTTTACCAGCTCTGCTTCAGGAGCACATGTTGCCTTGACCTTGAGGATCAGAAGATAAGGTTTTTACCTGTTGGCCCACCTGACTGTTGGGTATATAAGTCTCTGTGGTGCTATTGAATAGAGGGCTTCTTACCAATGACTAGAGGTCCGTGTCTCTGTCTCTGTGTGAGTCTTTGTGTGTTTCAACCTCCAGCCCCTTGCTGGAAGCTCGGGAACTGTACGGTAGCGCATGGAGCACAGACAGGCATTGTGTGCTGCAATTTCCTCAATTGTTTCTTTATACATTTAATAAATTTGTCATTTGATATTTTTGTGAGCCAAAAAAATCCAGAAACCTTAATTTTAGAATTAATATTCCTCAACCCAAGTGCATATCCGAATGGCTTCCCTAGACTCAGAACATTCCTGGCTGGAAGTGCTCCCTCTGCTGCCTGGCCGCTGCTAAGAAGGCAGCTGGCTGCAAACAGGTGCCAATCCTACTAGCTTCCAGTTTTGTCCCTTGCTGCCTCCAAGCCACAGACAGGAGTTGATGGGAAAGGAAATGATTTGCGCTTTCAGAGTGCGGTTAAAATGTCAGGCTCTGGGCTGGGGGTGCTTTGCTTTGAATTTTCATCCTGACCCTTTGTGAAGCACTTTAGGGAACTTTACAGGGTCTCCTGGCTGGCTGGTACAGTGACAGATGGAGCACCTGAACCAAGGGGCTTGGACGTAGACACTTTATGTCCTTGTCCCCAGCCACAGCAGTGACACAGCATGTGGCTAAGACCTTGTCTTTATGGCAGAACACAGAAGAAACCTGGGATTGATTACATTACGGTCATAAATGTCTGACCAATGTGTTCTCCTTTTCATGTTTTTGTGTGTACACGTGTGTAGAGCATATGCATTTGTGCATGTGTATGTGTAAGTAGAGGCCAGAAGTTGATGTGTGCCTCTTATTTATTTCTATATTTAATTTAAAATTTATTTATATTAATTTATTTATTTATATATTATTTATTTATAAAGGACAGCATTATATCAGGCACATCCGATAGAGGGTTAGTATCTAAAATATAAAAATAACTAAAAAAAAAAAACTGGGCACCAAGAAAACACATTTTAAAATGCGATACAGAACTAAGCAGAGTTCTTTAAAAATGAAACACAAATGGCTGAGAAACACTTCAAAGAAATGTTTGGCCAGGTGGTTGTTGTTGGTAGTGCTTGCTTTTAATCCCAGAACTCCCCAAGCAGAGGTAGGTGGATCTCTCTGAGTTCAAGGCCAACCTGGTCTACAGAGCAAGTTCCAGGACAGACAAAGCTACATAGAGAAACCCTGTTTCAAATAAAATAAAATAAAACCAAAACAAATAAAGAAGAAATGTTTAACATCCTTCGTCTTCAGGGAAGTATAAATTAAAACTAATCTTTTTTCCCCCCTGACAAGATCTCACTCTGCAGCCCTTGGCTGGCCTGAAACTCATCACACCACCAAGCCTGGCTACTTATTTATTTTTATGTGGGTACAGTGCCCATGGGACTGGAGCTATAGACAATTGTGAGCTGTCGTATAGGTGCTGAGAATGGAATGTAGGTCCTCTGGAAGAGCAGGCAGCAATGCTGAGCCATTGCTCCAATCCTATACTTCCTGGTTCTTTGCATTTTCTCAAGAAGTAATTAAGCTTCAGGGCTCATTACTTGTACAAGCCTCCTCTAGAAGGAGAACTTAATTTTGTATTTGTTATTTTGTAATTTCCCTTAAAGAAGCTTCTCCACTATGCCCTTCCCGTCCTTCATTTATTTTGAAAATAATAGTTACTGTGTTTTCCTGAGATCATTTAATTTGCATTTTGGGGTCTCCATACCTAGTGCAGACCTTGCCACGTAGTATTTAATACAGGATTTCAGAAATTTCATCCATAGGTCATTTTTTCTTGTCATTGGGCATTTATTGTTAGCAACATTTGGAATTAAAAGTGAAACTGAGAGGGCCACCGCGGTGGCTGGTGTAGACTTCTAGCAGAGATGCTTTCCAAAGACAGTAAGGCCACCCTTGGGCACTTGCTTTCTCAGCCAGGGTCTCAGTCTCTTTCCTCATGGAGCAGGAACTAGGATTAGCCAATTGTTCTATAGACACAACGTTGCCATGGACCATGGGGATCAGCACCTACCTGAGGTCAGGTCTCACAAGGTTTCTTTTCAAGAATGAGAGATGCTCTGGGCGGTGGATCTCTGTGAGTTCGAGGCCAGCTTGGTCTACAAGAGGTAGTGCCAGGACAGGCTCCAAAGCCACAAAGAAACCCTGTCTCAAAAAAAAAAAAAAAAAAAAAAAAAAAAAAAAAAAACCACAAAAAAGAATGAGAGATGCATTAATCAAGCAATATATGTTTATTTCAGAACAACAGAAAACAGAAAAGGACATGAATAAACAGTCTAAGCCACTGAAGTCCACCCCAAAAATCCACTGCATTGAGACCTCCCTCCCCCACACATATAATTCTGTTTTTGAGACAAGGTCTCACTTCGTAGCCCTTCTCGCTTGGAACTCACAGTAGACCAGGCTGGCCTCAAACTCATGGATATTTGCCTGTCTTTGCCTCCTGGGTGCTGAGTGCTGGGATTAAAGGTGTGTGCCACCCCATATACGACCTATACCTCTATTTATTACATTTTTTGGAAAAAAAGAATCATTTTATGATACATTGTGAATATCTTCTAGTATGCAATAGATTTCAATATTGAAACAATTTTATCGTTTTTAATATTTCTTTTATGTGTATGTGTCTCAGTGTATATATGTGTATCATATATGAACAGGAGCCCTTAGGGGGCAGAAGAAGGCATCAAATTCCCTAGAACTGGACTTTGAGGTGAGTGTGAGCCACTTGTACTCCGGTCTTCCACAAGGCTAGGACTCTAATAAGTCATCTTTCCAGACCCTCAATAATGAAACAATTTTTAAAAAGCTCCAGATAGCTGGACATAGTGGAGCAAGTGTATAATCCCAGTATGCAGGATGCTGAGGCAGGAGGATAGATGTGAATTTGGTGCTCTCCTGAACGGCAGAGACCATGTCTCAAATCAAAACCAATAAATCTCTGAAAACTTTAAAGCTAAACAACAATAAAAACATTTTGATGTAATTTATTTGTAATTTCTGATAAGAAGTGCTAAGAATATTGTTTTAGGGGCTGGAGAGATGTTTGCTCTGGGTTCAATTTCCACCATCCATCCACATGGTGATTCAAGGTATTATCTGCTTCCTTCTTCCTCCTTCTGTGGGTTCAGCTAAATCATCTAAATCATTCAAATATAAAAATCTTTTCTTTAGTTAGTTTTGGTTTTTTGAGACAGGTTTTTTTTTTTTTTGTTGTTGTTGTTTGTTTGTTTTGCCCTGGCTGTCCTGGAATTTGCTCTGCAGACCAGGCTGGCCTCGAACTCACAGACATTCTCCTGCCTCTGCCTCATGAGTCCTGGGATTAAAGGTGTGTGCCACTATGTCCTGCTTCGTACATATAAATCCTAAGACAAAAAGTTTCTACAAAAATGTTTTTAATACACACAAGACCGTTACACTAAGTATAGATGTTTACCACATTCATGTATGAATATACTTAGTATGAGGCAATAAAAACAAGCAATATTAAAAAAGGTGCAATTGGGGGGAAGCCTTTCACTTATAATTATGAGATGATACCACTCTCTCTTGCCCAACTCCAGAGGGCAAAATTTCCGTGGACACAGCAGCTGCGCCCAATATATGAATATTTAACAAAAAAGATCGAGATGACTCCATAAGTATCGGGCTAGATAATTTCACAGGAAGACGTTATGGAGTATAAGGAGGACCATAAAGAATTTACCAAGTGAAACATTCCGCAGTTTCTAGTACAAAAACCACAAAACAACAACAAAAAACCGGCGGGAAGAGACACGTTTGAAAACCAGTAGGGAACGGATCACGCCTGCGCAGTCTTGGAGCGCCCAGTTGCTAATCTAGGCGGCGCGAGGCCTGCTGGGAACTGTAGTGTGCCTCCCGCCTGTGCCTGAGCGCTGGCCGCCACAGGACTCAGTTTCCCGGCAGGCCACGCGGTGAGGCCGCGGGCGGGACGCGAGTTGCGGCGCTGGCAGCTGGAGTGACCAGGTTGGTGTGGGTACGTTTCGTGGCGATGGCTTCTTTCGTGACTGAAGTCCTGACTCACTCGGGGAGCCTGGAGAAGGAGGATCTCGGCACCCGGATCAGCCGCCTGACCCGGCGGGTGGAGGAGATCAAGGTGAGGGCGGGCCGCCCGCGACCGGCTGCAGCTGGGTGCGGAGCTGCCGGGGAGAGCCCTGAGTCGGAGGCGAGGGAAGTGTGGAGAATTGCTTGGAGAGCTGTCACCAAGGCCTGGGACTGTGAGGAGGAAGGGGCCGTGGCTGTGCAGTGGTGGGAAGTCGTGCTAAGTTGAGCAAGAGTGAGCTGGAATGGAAAAGACTGAAGAAACCAGCGGTGCCGGAGGTGTGGGACTGGAAGCCCGGATGTCCAGAGAGGGTTGGAAGAGAGGACAGGACAGCCACCCTATCTCTGGCTGCTCATCTCCACCCACCCCTCTATTTATGGATGAATTCTAGGAAAATTGCAGCGTTATCCTCGGATTTTCTTTTAACCAGTTGAATATGTTCCTAAGTTTTAATTCACGCACGGAACTTGAGGCTTGCTAAGTGCTGCTGGTGACCATATCTTAGGCTGCATGGATTTGCGGCACACAGCCACAGCTTCACTTCGTATTAGTCTTACATGACAAGCCACATCTTCAGTGGCTTTCATTTACAATGACGTGCACCTGAGTAAGTCTGAACATCAGGGAGCAAGCTTCCTAATAACAGTTAATGACACAAAAATGGCTTTCTTAATTTTATGTATTCATGTCAGTGGCATCTCTATAATGTGGCTTAAGTTTTTTGAAAATTCTTTATGGCTTTTAATGACCTAGGAAGAGAGCACTGCTCTTGGAGTCTACCTTTCCTATTAGTTTCATACAGAAACTTGAATCTTCAGTCAACTGAGAACTACTTTCTGTGCCTCAAAGAAGCATATTCTCTCCTTCCCCAGCTCCTATATTTTGCCATTTCTCCATCTTTTTTTAAAAATAACTTTCAATATATTTCTACCATATATATGTATATGTGTATTTATATAATCTATGTAAAATGTAGCTTTCTGCATAAAACAAACGGCTGATTTCTTTTTTTGTCTTGAGAGATAGTTTTTTTCATTGTGCTGGAATACTTTCTAACTCTGCTGGAGTATTACTTTTCAGCTCTGTATTTTGGTCAGTTTGGAAAATAGTATCTTTTCGCCCTAGAAGGAGTTAGTTTATGGGCAAGCGTAATTAGTGTCAAGTGTTCAAGAAGGTATTAAGTTGCTTTGAATGAAGCAACTCATTCCTTTCAAAACATTTTTTTTTTTATTTATGTGCATGTTTGGTTGTATGTGTGCTGTGGTGCGTGTCTGGAGGTCAGAGGACACCTTCCGGGAGTCAGTTTTCTCCTTTTACCGTGTGGAATTGAACTCTGGTCATCAGGTTTGGTGGCAAGCACTTTTACCATCTGAGCCATCTCCCCAGTCCTTCTAATCACCTGAAGAGCTTTAAGATTAGGTCTTAAAGTTTTGTAACTCAGAAGATAGAGATTAGTAAATTAAGGTATACAGTTTATGGCTTTATATGTTTAGGAAGATAATTCAAATTTTTGGGCACGGATCCAGTTCATTGTGAAACTTTTGTCCGTCATTCTCATTTCTAGAGTCTGTAGAAATCTTGGGCATTGTTGGGGTTGGGTAATTGTTGTCTTCCTACATATTAATAATGTCTGGGACCCTTGAGAGTGAATGAAATGGTTTTGAAGGAAACCCATTGCTTAGAGGGAAAGCTGTGGGTAACTAGATAAAGTGCTAACATTGGAAGATGCTGTATATTTTCAGGAAGTTCCTGATTCATTTCATTGTTGTACTTGTATTATAGGGGGAGGTGTGCAATATGATTAGCAAGAAGTACAGTGAATTCCTGCCTACCATGCAGAGTGCACAGGACCTGGTTACCCAGGTAGATAAGCTCTCTGATGACATCGACCAGCTGAAGTCCAGGATAGATAATGAGGTAAGAATAGATTGTTGTGTTGGGTAAATTTCGGTTTCTTGGGGAGGCATTGTTTTAGCTTCTGGATTTCTGAGGCTATTCTGTGGAGCATTTCAGGGCCTGGCTTTCCTTGTTGGTAAATAAAAGTTGAACCAAATGATTCTAGGGCGACTTCAATTCTAAATTTGAACATTCAGACTTAAACATTCATTTGTACTTTCTCTTATGGTACTTTTTCTTTTAGTGAGGATAATAATGTCTTACATTTGAGTGGATTTTTAAATTAAAATCACAGGACCTGTTTTCATAAGAAAATGAGAACAGATGATGGTTAGAATGAGATCATTTAGACTTTTCCTAATTGGAATGTTTGTTTCTCTCTCTCTTGTCTAGACAGTGTCTTTCTGTGCAACTCAGGCTGGCTTGGAGCTCACTATGTAGCCCAGGCTGGCCTTGCACTTGCATTACTGCAGCTTCCTCTTCCCCAGAAGCTAAGATTAGAGCCTAGAAGCTTGTGTCACTATGTGCAAGCACCCTTTCATCTTTTAATAGCACTCTCTTAGGTCTGCAGCTGGCCTTAAGGCGTTTAAGTGTCAGACACTTTTTCTAGAATCAGCCTGGTCTACATGGTGAATTTCACTCTAGAATTTGGCCTTCTATAAAGCCGGCTTGCATTGCTCACCACAGCTATTCTGCTTCTCGTGAGCTTGCAGAGGGCTCCTGTCCCGCAGTACCCTATGACGTAGCTCTTCATAGCTTGGAGAGTGGTATACTTTAGGAGCGAAAGGTCACTGAGGCACAAACTTCTTGGTTACTGAAACAAATCTAGACCCTTGGCTCTAGATATATTGGGCTGAGTAATTCTGTTGTATACAATGTATAAAGCACTGTATGAAGATATAACTCATGTCCGTGGCTTCTGTTCACTAGATGTCAGCCCTTTTTTGGTGTGGCAGTCAAAAAATGTCTAGACATAGCCAAATATTTCAGAGAACTAAGGAAGATCAGTAGAGAATGGCTCATGGAACAAGGGGGAGGAAAGAGGAAGGAAAGTTGGAGTGTGTTAGCTTGATATTAATAAAGTAAATAGGCTTTGGGTTGAGCAGGAAAATATTGGTTCTTTTTTGGGCTTTTTGAGTCAGTGTCTTTGTATCACCTCTCGAGTACTGGAATTAAAGGTGTGCACACACATACACACATACACGCACATGCACACACACCTGCCTGTTGAAACATTGGTGTTTTTGACAAGGACAATATTGGTGAACTGGCAGAACTAAAACCTTGGTTACAGTGAGGTGCAGAGTGACTGAGATGAGGGCCCGAGTATGAGTGTCAGCTAGAAAGAGCTATTCGGGAGGAGGAGGGGGAGGGGAGGAAGAAGGCAGCTGCTGAGGAACAGGGTGGTTGTTCAAGTGGAGGAATTTTTTTCCAAAGGTGGGAAAATTCAACATACTTAAATCTGGTGGGAGGGGCTTTCCATACAGCGTAGATGGTCAGTTACTTGTTTCATGAATGAATGAAGAATGAGGTGGGGAGAAATTAAAACACAGAAGAGAGAAAGTTAATGATGCTCTGAAAGAGTGGAGTAGAACGAGAAGTGGATTTTGCCTCAACATTTAGAAAAAAATTTTCAGTGGGGATGCCTTTCTGGTAATCTTAAGTGGATGAACTCAGTACTGAAAGAAACTGCGTATGTTAAAAGAAGGTAATGAAGCAGGGATAGGCACATCTCTGTGAGTTCGAGATCAGCCTGGTCTACATGGTGAATTTCACTCTAGCCAGGGCTATATTGTAAGACTGTCTTGAGAATACGTATTCTTTATTGATTTTTGTTTGTTTTGTGTGTTATATGCTTGGTACTCAAACTCAGGTCATCAGGGTTGGTGGCAAAAAGCTTTACCCATTGAGCCATCTCGCCGACCTGAGAATGGGTGTTCTTGTATAGGGTAAGGCTTTGAACTCAGTGGACCCTTACAGTCCCACCTAGTCACCTTCAGTGTTTAAGTTTCAGCATGAATTACACTGTTACTAAAGCTTAGTGATAAGTTACAGATGTCTTATTCTTTTGATGTGGTATTGCTTAAAAAAACTTACACTTTTGCTGTATAAATTAGGTCCGTCGGGATCTTCATATATCGACTGCTGAATTTACAAGCTTGAAACAGCAGCTGGAGAGAGACTCTCTTGTGCTAGATTTGCTCAAACAACTGCAAGAGGTAAGTAAGCTCAGTTGGACCGTCAGTGCTTGGCTGGTGAGGAGGCTGCCTCTTCTAATTGGTCGGGTATTCCCTGACAAAATGGTGTTTTCACATTCTAGAAGCAGACATTTAAAACAGTAAAACACGGCAATGAAAATGCCTGCTAATGTAAGGTTATCTTTTTCAGTTTTCTTCTGCTGTTGAAGAGTATAGTAGCGCACTAGCAGAGAAGAAGTACATCCCGGCCGCTCAGCACCTGGAGGAGGTACACACTCTCCGAAGTCTGAGCCCTTAGTGTTATCCTTGCTTTTGTTATGTTTGTTTGCGTCCTTTTAGCCTTTGTCATTCAGCAGGTGGCTTCTAATTTTTTGTGAATCTAGAGGAAATGTTTAACAGTGATTGCGGTTTACTTCCAGGCACAGGAATGCTTGAAGTTATTAAAATCCAGAAAGTGCTTTGACTTAAAACTGTTGAAGTCTCTTAGCATGGAGCTCACCGTCCAGAAGCAGAACATCCTTTACCACCTGGGAGAAGAGTGGCAGAAGCTGATTGTGTGGAAGTTCCCTCCGTCAAAAGGTGCTGCTGACCTCAGGTGGACTGCTTTGCTTAATCTGCCTGAACCACTTTGGCCTCTGAATACACCCTAAATATTTGGTATTTAAAAAACAAGACTCTTTCATGTACTAACACATTAGTCTATTAGTTTTTCTGAATTTCATTTATTAATCTTCCAACCCACCTCTTAGTGTGATCTCCCTTTTCACAGGTTTTTCTTTCTTTCTTTTTTTTAAACAGAATCCATCTTTTTTTAAAAAAATTTTTATTTATTTATTATGTATACAATATTCTGTCTGTGTGTATGTCTGTAGGCCAGAAGAGGGCACCAGATCTCATTACAGATGGTTGTGAGCCATTATGTGGTTGCTGGGAATTGAACTCAGGACCTTTGGAAGAGCAGGCAATGCTCTTAACCACTGAGCCATCTCTCCAGCCCTCACAGGTTTTTCTTTTTCATTTTTTGATTAGTATATATCATGTATAGTAATAGAATATATTGTACATAAGAATAGACTTCATGATGATGTTTTTATAATGTAGTTAATAAATTTTGGTCATAGTCACTCTTCATCCACTTCTCTCATTCCCAACGGTGACTCGTGTAATTATTTGTCTTAGAATGAAACCTAGGAAGGTGTTTGTAAAGGACGTACATTTTATCTGTTAGATATTGAAATTTAGAGTATTTAAAAGTAAATCCCAGAAACTCCTGCTCTCTTTCCTATATCCACTTTGCCCCCACTTATTTTACATATTATCTGGTATTTTGAAAGAAATCATATAGGAAATGAAGTGAAGCTGGCAGGCGTGTTGAACTTTTGCTAGCAACACACTGGTTATTAGACCTGTTAAGCTGGTTTGGTGGCGCTGGTACGTGAAGGAGGTCTGGGAACCAGAGCTCACTTTGCAGTCCTTGCTTTTCATCATTCTGCACACATTTAGGTAGCATCTCTCACTGGTGCATCGTCGTTTTTGCACTTATCTGATTTTAAAGCAGTGTATAGGCCATGTGCATCATACTTAATCGGATGTGAGAATGTTGTGATGGAACTTAGGAATCTCAGCAGATGAAGGGCTATGAGGAGATGGTCACCTTGCACTGGGAGATAGCTGATACTCTTTTCCTTTTCTTAGACACCAGCAGCTTAGAGTTTTACCTGCAAACAGAACTTCATTTCTGGATGGAACAGCCCCAGAAGGAGGAGGTGGCCCCTCTGCCACCCATCAGTTCTGTCCTCCTGGCGTTTTCCATTCTTGGAGAATTACCCACCAAGCTGAGATCATTTGGTAAGTGATTTGCTTCACTCACATTAAATTTCAGAAGGGGATGTGAAAGGGATGGCCGAAGAGATGTGGGACGTCTAAGGAGATGACTCATGACAGTTTGCCTTTACAGTCCATCAGAGCAGCTGTTCTCAGCTTCCTGGCGCTGTGACCCTTTAATACGGCTCCTCATGTTGTGGTGACCCCAATCGTACAAATATTTCCTTGCTACTTCATAACCAGTTTTACTACTGTTTTGAATCATAATGTAAATATCTGATATGTGACCCTCAAAGGGTTTACGACCCACAGGTTGAGAACCTGCATCAAAGGGCATGGCCATAAATATCTTTTTTAGTAATGAATGGGTCCTTTTTTAAAAACTAGTCCTTAATTTTTACAACTTTATTTTTGAATAACTTCAAACTCTACAGGTGGGAAAGATTCTCAGAGAAAACGTGTAGTATGTAATTTCATAAGTATATTTTTTGTGAGATTTACTTATTTTTATTTTATATGTATTACAAGTTTGTCTATTTATTTGGGTACTCTGTGTCTGTGTATGGTCTCCATGGAAGGTGTTAGATTCCCCAAGAACTGGAGTTATAGGCAGTTGCCATTTGCCATGTGAGAGCTGGGAACTGAACCTGGGTCCTTTGCAAGAAACAGCCAGTGCTCTTAACTCTTGAGCCATCTCTCTAGTCCTCATGATATATAATTTTGGCACATTTACTCTTTAGAAATTTTCTCTGGCCGGGCGGTGGTGGCGCACGCCTTTAATCCCAGCACTCGGGAGGCAGAGGCAGGCGGATCTCTGAGTTCGAGGCCAGCCTGGTCTACAAGAGCTAGTTCCAGGACAGGCTCTAGAAACTACAGGGAAACCCTGTCTCGAAAAAAAAAAAAAAAAGAAAAAAGAAATTTTCTCTGGTGATGATAGATTTAATTTTTTTATTTTATATATTTGAGGTTTTGCTTATATGTATGTCTGCACCACGGGTATGCCTGGTGCCTGTGGAGGTCAGAAGAGAGCAAGATCCACTGCTACTGGAGTCATAATTTTGAACCACCTTGTGGATGCTGAGAATCGAGCCTGGTCCTTGCAAGAACAAGAAATTCTCTTTAACCGCTGAGCCATCTTTTCAGCCCCTGATATTTAAATTTCTATTTTTTTTTTTTTTGAGACAATGTCTTATTCTTTATTTCTTTTTGGGAGCTTCATGTATGAGTAGTGTATTTGCATTCCCTATTTTGTAGTGGTTGTTGATGAGTGTCCCCATGGTAACGATTTCAGGTCAGATGCTGCTGAAGTATATGCTTAAGCCTCTGGTGACTTGCCCATCACTCCATGCTGTGATTGAAAAGCAGCCGAATTCAGTTACCATTCGCTTTCAGTCTCTGACGACAGACTCAGAGCATCCGTCACCACCTGAAGCTTTTGCAAAGATCCGGTTGGTCCTGGAAGTGCTCCAGAAACAGCTTCTAGGTGTGTACCCCAAAGTGGTCTTTTATAATCTGAAAATGTGCGTACTGCTTTTGCAAGTATTACTGTTAGGGCAAAAGTGCTGATATGTCCCAGTGAAGGGGAGAATCTCAGATAAGCTAGGCCATAGAAGCATGGTAGATCCTTTCTTCCTTCTTACCTACTTGACATTTCTTCTCTTTGTTCTCTGTTAGCAAGTTGGGTCATTAGTGGCATCTCAGATTCCATGTCTTAATGGTATTTTAGCTGGAGTCTAGGATGTACTTCTCCTGCCGGACTCTTGCTTTAATTATAGGAGAAATGAGCAGGTACTGTTGTACATATTTCCATGGGAAAATTCCCTTTAGTCTAGTGCAAATAAATGAGGAGGACTTGGCATATTGGTTGGTAATCTTTATATCAGAAATAGCCTGTTTTTGAATTTTATTATGAATCAGGTTTTTCTCCCCTATAAGTTTCTTCTGTGTGTGGCAGTGGTAGCCTACACCTTTAATCCCAGCACTTGGGAGGCAGAGGCTGGCAAATCTGAGTTTGAGAACAGTCTGGTCTACAGAGCTATTTCTAGGAAAGCCAGAGCTACACAGAGAAACCCAAAACAAAACAAAACAAAACAAAAGTTTCTTTCGGTATTTTAAAACGCTGCTACTATTTCTAGTCTGTTTGACTTCTGTTCTCATTGCCTTCTTCAGTGGTTTTGTGGGGTGTTCTTCTGAAGAAAGTTTTTAAACACTTTAAAAATGTTGCTATTTGTGGACCTTCCTAACAATCATAAATTGTTTATTTTTGTATAAGTGATTTAGATATAAGCAAGGAATTGTTTGTGTAACTTTGATAGGAGCAGAACACTTCACACCCACAGTCCTGCCTCAGCTTCCCAAGGTGTGTATTGCCATATCCATCTCCCGACTCCAATCTTCTCTTGATTCTTAAGAAGAAATGCAATTTTGTTGTTTTGATTTGGTTTTGGAGACAAGAATCTTGCGGTCTGGTGTGGAACTTACTATGTATTCTAGATCAGGCCAGTATTCATCCTACCTCATCTTCTTAGCTGCTGGCTCTGTTTCCCAGTGCTTTCATGTTGTCAGTTAGGACTTCAGCTAAGAAGTTTTGTGGGGACACAAGTCCTGAGCAAACGATGAAAGACACCGGCCTCCCTTCTTTAAATGTGAGATCAGTGAGTAGAGTGCGGGGTCCGTGCTTGTGTTGGCCGCTCCCAGCAGGCTGAGGCAGGAGCCCCACAGTGACTTTCGGGCTACCTGGGCTATAGAGTAAGATTCTGTCTCATTCTGCATTACATCCCTCTCCCAGATCTACTTTCTCATTTTTGATTATTTGAATATTTAGCAAGCATTCCTGTTATTTTCATTGAAAACATAGCACTAATGATGCAGTTAGCTGTTCTGTAACTCATGAGCATTGTCAAAGAGCACAGCGTCATTCTATTTATTGTCTTCTGTAAACCAGGAATAATTAATTTATAGTGTTAGCATGTATGTAAACTGATCCTCCCCACCCACCCAAGGGAGGGTTTCTCTGTGTAGCTCTGGCTGTCTTGTAACTTGCTAGTTAGACCAAGCTGGCCTTGAACTCACAGAATCTGCCTGCCTCTGCCTCCAGAGTGCTAGGATTAAGGCATGCTCTACCACTGCCTGGCTTGATTTTCTTTTTTTAAAAATGCCTGTAATGACTTTACATTTCATAGTCTATTTCAGAAGAAACCTGGAGTGGAGTCTAAAAGGAGGCACCAACATTCTGGCTTCCCCTAGCTTCTCTCTCTCTCTCTCTCTCTCTCTCTCTCTCTCTCTCTCTCTCTCTCTCTCTCTCTCTTTTTCTCTCTCTCTCTCTCTCTCTCTTCCTCTCTCTCTCTCTCTCTCTCTCCCCCTCCCTCCCTCCCTCCGTCCCTCCCTCCGTCCCTCCCTCCGTCCCTCCCTCCCTCTCTGTCATGACAGCATTTCTCTGTGTAGCCCTGACTGTTTTGGAACTCACCAACATCATTCTGGCTTTCCCCCTTTTTGTTTGTTTGTTTGTTTATTGAGACAGGGTTTCTCTGTAGCCCTGGCTGTCCTAGAACTCACTCTGTTAATTTACAGAGATCCTCCAGCCTCTGCCTCCTGAGTACTGGGATTAAAGGTGTGCGCCGCCACCACCCAGCATTGTTTGTTTATTAACTGCAGTGTGGGAGTCAATCCTCTCCTGCCACGTGTATGTTCTGGGTATTGAATGTAGGTCACTAAGCTTGTGTGGTAAGCAACTTTATCCACTGAGCCATTCAGTGGGCTCTTCACTTTTTACTCAAATGATAAATATGGTTTTCTAACTATAATACTCCCAAGGTATTTTGGAGAAACTAGCCATGAGATAAACTATAGAGGAGGCGCTAGGATACCATGCTTGGCAGATGAGGCAGTGTTCTGTAGTGTAATTACTGGTGTTCTGCTTAGACTAAATTCCCAAATCCTATACAAAGAGGGAAAAGTGTTCTTTCTTTCTCTTGTTTTTCATTATTAAAATGAAGCAAAATTTTGTGAGGTTTTATTAAAAAGGAGTTTTAAGTTCAAATGCATACTTTCTGAGTGCTTGTTATATAATCAGTTTAATGACTTCTGGGCAGATGACTATAGTGTAGACAGCATGACACATACTGTTTTAGAGTACAGGAATGCTGCAGTGAGCAGGAAAGTACAATAATTACAAGTTTATGTTTTGATTGTCAAGGGCAACCTGTTGAGGTAGCTGTAGAGTTGTCTGTGCCGTTTTCTCTCTCACCATCTTTCTGTTTTATTTGGTTTTCTCTGTGTAGCTCTGACTGTCCTGGAACTTGCTCTGCCTACCATCTAAAAACTTAATCATCTTAGAAAACTCAGGAACTTAAGAATTTGTTAGGATTGTGAATAGTTTGTCTAAAACCTTTTCTTTTGAATTCAGATTTGCCTCTTGACCCTGACCTTGAAAGTGGAAAAGCCCCTGAGATCATGTTGGCTGAGATGCTTGGTGATGTGATCTGGGAGGACCTGTCTGAGTGCCTCATCAGACACTGCTTGGTTTATTCGATTCCCACCAATAGCAGCAAGCTACAGCAGTACGAGGAGGTAAAGAGTGGGAGACATGGGCTTTCCCAGGGCTGCGCCCTACCACTGTCATGTTTTGTCGACCTGTCGTTCTTAAGCTATGCTCCTTTTTGTCTCTTCTTTCCCTAAGACAGGACTTCTTTGTGTAGCCTTGGCTGTTCTTGGAACTTGCTCTTTCTGTAGACCTGGCTGATCTCGAACTCACAGAGATCCTCTTGCCTCTGCCTTCTGAATGTTGGGATTAAAGGTATGCGCCACCACCTCCTGTCTTAAAGTATGCTCTTAAGAAAACTATTAATATGGAGTAGAAAAAAACAAATTCTACATATTTTCATTTCTGTTCTGCCTTTTTAAGAAAGTATGCTTTCTTATAAATACTTTTTTTTAAATTTGATACTTATATCAGCTGTAAAAGCTATTGTGTAGCACCTTTAACCCCCTTTTTAGTGCTTGCTTGAATGCTAGGATAAGGGTGTTTATAAGATCTTAGCACCTTTTCAGTCTTACAATTCTATTGAAAATTTCTTCCCAAATGAATCTAGGTTTGGAAGAATGTATAATTAAAATTTATTTTTAGTTTTAATTCTTTATAAGATGTGTCAGGGTTTTCCCTGTGTGTGTGTGTGTGTGTGTGTGTGTGCCATGTGCCTCGTACCTGTGGAGATCAGGAAGGGGCGTCAGATCTTCTGAAACTAGAATTAACAGGTGGTTGGGAGCTACCAGGTAAGTGCTGGAACTGAACCACAGTCTTCTGTTAGAGCAAGTTCTTTCAGCTGCTGAGCCATCTCTCCATTTCCCAGAATGTATAGTTTTTAAACCAAGTAATTGATGACTTGTCCAATATAGTGGGTTTAAAATTTTGGTATTGAAATGTATGTACATGTTGATCCTTTTATAGAAGTGTGTCTATAGGTTTAGCCTGACTGTTGACTATATTTGGGGAAAAATTTGCTTCTTTATTAGATAATTTAAGATGATTCTTGTCATTTTCCTGAAACAGTAGACTATAGTCTATTTACATAACATATATACCCTATGAAGTGATTTATATGTGTAGGAGGTGTACATAGGTTGTATGTGACAGTGCCTTTTTATACAAAGGACTTGAAGATCCTTGGATTGTAATTTCTGAGGGGTGTTCTGGAACTAATTCCCATAACATACTGAGGGCTAACTGTATATAATTCTTTTCTTTGTCTCCTATTGTTTCTGTCAGATTATCCAGTCTACCGAAGAATTTGAGAAGTCCCTAAAGGAGATGAGATTTTTAAAAGGTGACACTACTGACTTGCTGAAATACGCTCGGAACATCAACTCTCATTTTGCTAATAAGAAGTGCCAGGATGTGATTGTGGCAGCTAGAAACCTGATGACCTCTGAAATTCACAACACTGTGAAGGTACTTGGAGTTTACTGCGTTGTTTATCTAAAGCAGCTTAAGTTTGAGACACACGCGGTAAAGTAGAAAGGAGTGTCAGTTGCTGATCTCCCTTTTCTTTGTGAACTCCAGATAAAATATGTCCTTGAAAGCAGCTGTATCAACTGAGAAAGTCTGTATAAATGTCGTGGATTGCTGTTGTTGAAATTAAAAAGCAGATTATTCTCATCTTCATTACCTGATATGTATGCTTAGATAGACTGTATTGTGTGTAGAGGGTGTGACCTGTTGTGGAATGTTCACTTCTTGCTTCCATGGGCACCTGCACGCTCATGCATGCCCATGTGTGTGCGTGTACATACACAAAAACAAAATAAATATCTTTTTAGAGGTATAAATAAATACTTGCAATGAGAGTGAACTAATTTACATGAAGAACAGTTTACTGTTTGACTCCCAATAATTTCAGGCCATTTTGTTTTATATCACATATGTATGTATAATATATATATATGTATAATATATAATATATAATACAATTATATCATATATCATTATATATATATATATATATATAAAAAATTGACATTTGGTAAATGTAAAGCATTACTGAAACATTCTGAACATTATTAAAATATAGACTAAGGCAATCTATTAATAGATTTCCCAGCCATTTTTCTGAGTTGCCTGAAATGGCAATGAGGGCTCTGAACTTCATTTTCTTTTTTCTTTTTTCTTTTTTTCTTTTTTTTTTTTGAGGCAGGATCTTACTGTGTAACCCTGGCTGGCATAGAACTCATTGTATAGCCTAGCAGTTGTGGCACACGCCTTTAATCCCAGCATTTGGGAGGCAGGGGCAAGCGGATCTCTGTGCGTTTGAAGCCAGCCTGGTCTATAAAATGAGTTCCAGGACATCCAGGACTACACAGGGGGATTCTGTCTTGAAAAATCAAAACAAAAAAAGACAGAAAGAAAAAAGAACTCATTATGCAGAACAGACTGATCTTAAACTCACAAAGAATTGTTTTCTCTGCTTCCTGAGTGCTGGGCTTAAACGTACCCACACTCCGCTCAGGCTCTGGACTCTTGGTCCTTTTTTCTCTGTACCTCATCTTCTTTGGAGAGTCCCATTATTGTGTCCATTCCAACAAAGTGTTTAGTCATTTGAAATACACAGGTATCAGTACATTCCGAGGTAATCTGGAATTTTATGAGAGCTGAGAATAATGAGTTTTGCAGGTCTTTTCAGTTATTCCAAATCTTTGGTTTTCCATCTGTATTAAGAGTCCCACAGTACATGAGATTGCTAACTTCTTCCCATGTGCTGTCAGTCATGATCAAACAGTCTTTAAATTAGGCTGCTTCCTTGTAGATCTTACAGTCACTCTGGAGGGCCACAACTTCATCACCATGGAAATCTTGAGTGCCTTTATCCTTTGCTGTGTGCTTGTTTGAATTTTCCTGAAAACTGCATTTTCTTCTATTTGATTTGCTGTGTTTGAATCTTAGATTGCCCCTGATTCTAAGGAAACTGTACCAGACTTACCCAGTCCTGATGTGGATAACAAGCTGCAAGGACAGAAGGTGTGCAGACTGCAGTTCAGCGATCCTGGGAACTTAGAGCCTGAAACTTCCCTGGACCCACATTCCTTTTCTTTACCCACATGCCGCATCAGCGAGTCTGTGAAGAAATTGATGGAGCTTGCCTATCAGACTTTACTAGAGGCAACAACAAGTAGTAATCAATGGTAACACAGATAAATTGTTCCCTGTCATTTATTTATAGTAACACATGCACACATGTGTTAAAACAGATGCTGAATGGGTGTGTTGGCTTATGGACATTAACCCAGCACTTGGAAGGCTGAGGCAGGATTGTGAGTTTAAGGCCATCCTGGCCTACAAAGTAAGGTCTGGGCCAGCCTGGGTTACCTAATACAATCCTATTATGGCAAAGAAAATAAACAAGACCCAGAAAGGCAAACAGAAAACAAAACAGAAAGAAAAGAAAATACAACAAACAAACAAAAATCGGTAGATATCTAGGTTTATTTGGCATTAAAAATTTTCACTCTTTAGTAAGCCACGCTTTAATTTTTGGCTCACTTTTTGGTTTTGAATTTAAATTTTGGCTTAATTTTGGCTCTCTGTCATCATATGTTATTTAAGAAAGCACAGGCCAAGGACTAAGAAGACTCCCTTGAAAAATACTCCCTTAATACTGACATGCTCATTGCTGCGTAATTGTAGTCCTGCCACATGTGACAGCACCGTGTGCAGGTGGAGACCCGGGGCACCTGAGAACTTCACCTTTCCACTCTACACGGCAGTGTGCTGCGGGAGGGAGGGTCGGTCTTCTTTGGGACTAGAACATGCCACAGATCTGACTTCACCCGTTCAGGATGGCTTTTCTCGATCTACACTGTATTCAGGGTACCTCAGGCTCTAGTTCACATCTCAGACAGAATCTGTTTTGAAGCAGCTCCTAAGGTAAACATGGTAGGCTAGCCAGTTGATTGTAGAGCAGGCCTATAAAAGCCCATTCAGTATGTCTGTTTAGCTATTCTTACTTGGCTTTAAAGAAAATTGTTTGAGTTTGGGCTTGACTTAGTTATAGGATCCTTAGAGCTGTGGGTTATCTCCATGTGCAAACACATTTTGGGGGTGGGTGGTGGTTCAAGACGGTTTCTCTGTGTAACAGCTCTGGCTGTTCTGAAACTTGCTCCATACACCAGGCTGGCCTTGGCTCTCTCTGTCTCCTGAATGCTGCGATTAAAGGTGTGCACCACCACCACCCAGCACAAACACTCTTTTAGATTGCTCTGGATAGAACATGTTTACCTAGTGCTGCTGTGACTTCAGTCAGTCTAACTGCAGTATTAGTATTGATTGTAAGTAGAAAGAAAAGTGCATATTTATTTTTGTTATTATTATTTGTGTGTGTAAGTGCATGCACGTGTGCACGCACTTGTAATTGGACATACAGTGGAACACGTGCAGGTCAGAGGACAATTTTGTGGCGTCATGGGCTCTGGGAATCACACGTGGCTCACTAGGCCTGTGAGAGTGCTGAGCAGTCACTGGCTTGTGCGGAAGACCTGTTTCTTTGTACGGGATGAGTGTGATCTTTTGGCAGAGTAATATAATTGTCACTATTTCCTTGAATGACTTTCTTCAAATATGTCAAATCAGAAGTTAGAGATGCATGGCAGTATTTAAAATTTTTCTTTTAAGAGAATGGATGCCAGACACTGTTTTGTATGCTGAATACTTGTATTCATTCCATTTGCAACAGATTTTTTAAAAAAACTATTTTAATTATTTAAAAAATGAATTAAAAAATTTATGTATATGGATACTTACTCTGCATATATATCTGTGTACACAATTATGCCCGGTGCCAACAGAGGTCAGAAAAAGACATTGGCTCTCCTGGTGTTGTGAGCCACCATATGGATGTTGGGAATAGAACCCTCTGTGTGGGGTTTGTTGCTTGGCATCCAGAATGGGCTTTAAAAAAGCCATCTCTCCATCTGCATGTATTTTCTCTTTTAAGGTTCATTTTGAGTCCAAGTCTCCCGTTCCCCTCCCGCCACACACACACACACCCCTTTTAAATGCATTTTAATAGTAATCTTTAGATGGTTAAAGATCAGATTTAAAGGGCAGAAATTGTTGAGGGTTTGATGTGGTTCTCAAAAATGTTGGTTCATCTCTTTGCATTGGGGAAGAAGGAGGAAGGCAAAGGTGGAAAGTCACTCTGCTTCTAAAAGAACCCAGTGAGTGCCTTTATTGGTGCCTTGCCCTTTGCAGAATGCATTAGGAGCAGGTGACATTTGAAGGCTTAGCTCCATTTGTCACTGGAACGATACTTGGGTGCTGGCAGGGCACAGATGGATGAATGGAAAAGAGGCTTTGGTTTGAATGCTCCTTGCTGAAGTTGTTGGTAGCCACGTCTTAGGAAAGAGACTCAGCGTATAGATGCTGATGGGTGTGTCTTCATCGAGAGCCAGTGCTTTCTGCAGTTGTCGTTTCTGTCAGCTGGTCGTCAGTAACAGAAGAGCTGCTTCAGTTTGTATGATTTCTCTTGAACTTTTGTTTTCCTTCCAGCGCTGTTCAGCTTTTCTACTCAGTGAGAAACATCTTCCATTTGTTCCATGATGTGGTGCCAACATACCACAAGTAAGTACTTCATTTCTGTGTTACTGTGTCTAAACTGGTAAGTTAAAACCGCTACCTGTGTAACCACAGCTATTGATTGCACTTGGCAGTAAAAGTACACCACACTAAGACCTTTAAAGGCTAAAGACATTTACTGTGCTGTGTACAGTGATCTTGCCTGTAGGAGGGTGGCACACACTTAAAACTCAGAAGAATTTTTTTTTTTTTTTTTTTTTTTTTTTTTTTTGGTTTTTCGAGACAGGGTTTCTTCTGTAGCTTTTTTGGAGACTGTCCCAGAACTAGCTCTTGTAGCCCAGGTTGGCCTCGAACTCACAGAGATCCGCCTGCCTCTGCCTCCCAAGTGCTGGGATTAAAGGCGTGCGCCACCACTGCCTGGCCAACTCAGAAGAATTTTATCCAGTTTTTATGCCTAGGCATTTTTGGATCTACCATACTTTTCTTGGTTAGGAAATAGAAAGGTCCTAATCCAATGAGTGTGCTTAGTGTTTGTAGCTCTGCAGACACGGTCCCATGAGAAGGCCCTGTTAGTGTGAAGTATGGTCAAGCTCTCTTTCTAATGTTAACACAGCATTGGGCTGTATTAACCCGATGTCTTGGCCTTTAAACGTTTGCTTTTAATATTAATCTGAAAAGTTGCTCAACTCTGCCTCTAGTTCTTTCCGTTATTCAAACAAAATGTTTTATATTGTCTTTTGTTTGTTTGTTTTGTTCTGTTTTGAAGACCAGTTTTCTTTGTTTAGCCCTGGCTGTCCTGGAATTCATTTTGTAGATCAGGCTGGTTTCAAACTCAAGAGATTCTCTGTTTCTGTCTCCTGAGTGCTGGGATTAAAGGTGTACACCACCACTGCCTGACTTACGCATTGATCTTACAGATATTTTTAGTAATTTGTCACCAAAACTATTCCATAGTTAAAGGTTCCGCTCTCTCTTTTTTAGAAATTGAGTTTATTTTTTATTTATGTTTATGTGTGTGTGTGTTTACAACCTACCCTTGAAGGCTAGCAGAGGGTGTCAGATCTCGAATGGAGCTACAGGTAGTTGTGAGTTTCTGGATATGGGTACTGGAAAACAAACTTAGGGTCTTGCAAGAATAGTTTGTACACTCAACTGCTGAGCCATCTCTCCAGCCCATCTACTTTCAAAGAAAAAAAAATTAGTATATAATTTGGAGGGGTTTTGTTTGTGTATTTGTTTTGTTGTTTAAGACAAGGTCTGTGCAGCCCTGGCTGTTCTGGATCATGCTATATAGATCAGGGTGGGCTCAAGCTTACAGAGATTTGCCAGCCTTTGCCTCCCAAGTGCTGGGATTAAAGGCATGTGCCACCATGCTCAGCTTGAAGCATTTTTTTTTAAGATTGGATTTTTGAAAAGTTTGGATAATTTTTATTTGTATTTTTTTTAAATGTAATATCTTAAACTAAGATATCTCACTTTAAATGTGACCAAATGAAGGAAGAGTAAAACCTGTTGGTTCAGCTGACAGCCTTTCCTTAGGGGATCAGAGATTGTCTTGGCAGTTCTGAGACATATTTCTACTGTGTGGGTTTGCCTCCTTTTCCTTGTATGGCTTTGCACCTCTGTTAGATTACTTCATGAACTTTACGTATGCATCAAACCACAAGGAAGCTTCCAAAGCAGGTTTCTGTACCCCATGCCTGTGGTCCAGTAGCTTGGGGATGGGAAGACCTGGATCTCTTTTAAATTATTATTATTTTATTTTTATTTATTCATTTGTTTTTTTGAGACCAGGTTTCTCTGTGTAACAGCCCTAGCTGTCCTGGAACTAGCTCTGTAGACCAGGACCTTGAACTCCCAGAGATCCACCAGCATCTGCCTCCTGAATGCTGGGATTAAAGGTGTGTGCCGCCACCACCACCCAGCTAATACCTGGATCTTTAGCAGGTTTCTAAATGCTGCTCATGTTGCTTGTCAGGGGGTTGTACTTTGAGAATTATTGCCTTGAATTATTGCTTTTAGCTGTGGCATTGTTTTAAAACCACTTATGAAACTTCTTAAGTAGATATCTTTGCCTAGGCCCCACCCCTAGGGTTGGTCTAAGACTCCTGCTTTGTTTGTGTGTGTGTTTCCCCTGAACCTCCTCTCCCCTCCCTTCTTCCTACACCATGCCCAGCCTTTTTATATGGGTTCTGGGGATTGAACTCAAGTCCTCATGCTTGCATAGCAAGCAGCCTACCAACAGAGCTACCACTCCAGCACCCACAGATGGTTCTGGGCCTGTCCTGGAATGGGGACATCTGGTCTCTGGCCTGTGCTGGCATTCAGGCAGCAAACTAGAAGGTGTGAATTGAATGGTGTTTGTATAGGGTTTCTTTCTGAGTTGATTAGAGAATAATTTGTGTGGAAGAATTGAAGCAGTAATTTTTCAATTCTGGGATAAAAAAAATCTGCGGAGATTTTCAGAAGTAAAAATGCCTGATTTTATCTTCAAAGGTTTTGATTTAATGTTTGGGATAAACTCTAAAACATCTTTATATTTTCAGATTTCTCATGTGATTCTTTCTGAGCTGTAGTCAACTTGAAAAGTTCCAGTGTTTCATTATATAAATCAAGTGGGAATTCAGAAAGGGGAAATGAGCCTGTATTTCCCCATGCTCAGAATGCAGTTTACTGTGTTTCCTGTGCTAAGAGCAACACATCCAGTTTATTTCTTGGTTTTTCTTTTTTTTTTTTAGGAGAGAGAGAGAGAGAGAAAGAGAGAGAGAGAGAGAGAGAGAGAGAGAGAGAGAGAGAGAGAGAGAGAGAATATGCAGATACCTACAGAGGCCAGAAGTTAGCTTCCCTAGAGCTAGAGTTACAGGTGGTTGTTAGGCCGCCTGACTTGTATACTGGGGACCAAACTCAGGTCCTGTGGAAAAGCAGCAGGCACTCTTAGTTGTTGAGACCTCTCTCCAGCCCACCACTAGGACAGTTGTATTGGATAAGGTCACATTGGCTAGAACAACTGACTGAATGAGAATGATTGCATGTTTTGTTATGTTCAGCATTTACAAGGTAGACAGTGGTGAAAGCCAAGGGCTGCCACCTTAGAGGAGAGACAACTTTCCAGAAAGCTTGAGTAACAGGTGGTTTCCTTTTCTGTCCTTCCTTCCTTTTCACATAGGGAGAACCTTCAGAAGCTGCCCCAGTTGGCTGCCATTCACCATAACAACTGCATGTATATTGCTCACCACTTGCTGACCCTGGGCCATCAGTTCAGACTGCGTCTTGCCCCCATTCTTTGTGATGGCACGACTACCTTTGTGGACCTTGTGCCTGGCTTCAGAAGACTTGGTAACTGAAGCCTTGCATTTGGGGGATGTGACTTATTCCTAATAGTGTAATATCTCTGTAATTTAATAGCTGAGGAGGTTAGGAGTTAGTGACGTATTAGATGTGTTAGAGTGTGGAAGGTCTTCTAATGTGTTAATATTTCTAGTCATTTAATTCTGTAAAATGGATTCCATTTTGTGCAAGCATTACTTTCTCATGCCATGATTCTGTGGTATGCTAGCATCCTGACTTTATTGCTGGTATGCATTGACTCCAAGTCATTTGTGTCTGGAGAGAGCCGCGTAATAAGATGTGTACCATGACAGCACTGTCTGTGTTGCTGACAAGCCCTCACTGGTGTCTGTCCTTGTTCTTTTGGAAGCCCCAAAGCAACTCCCTCCCTTTAGGACTTCCTTGGTATTGACTGTGATTATTAGAAGTCCAGAGAGATCCATTGTTTGTAGGGTAAATTGAAATTCACGATGAGGGTACCTAGAGAAGAGTTGAGAATCTGTATGGTTCAAGTACCTTTTCAGCTGCAGGTATCCCCATCAGTGGTATAGACACTGGAACAGTAGGTAGCTGGGGTTTTTTTTTGTTGTTGTTTGTTTGTTTGTTTTTGGTTGGGGGTGGTTGAGACAGAAATTCTCTTGTAACAGTCCTACGTGTCCTGGAACTTGCTCTGTAGACCAGGCTGGCCTCAGACTCACAGGGATCCATCTGCCTCTGCCTCCCAAGTGCTGTGATTAAAGACGTACACCACTACTGCCCGACTAAGTAGCTGTTTTTTTTTTATAGAAGTGATTTTTTTTTCTCAATTGTCTCATATTGCAGGCAAGCTGTTGAGAAATGTTTATCTGTCACCCTTTGATAGTACCAGAGGGAGTGGCTGAATGGATTCAGAATCAGTTTATATAGATATGAAGTTGACAAAGAAACATTTAGTGCTTTTTCAAATGCAGTTGTTTTCATACAGATTGAGGAGCTGTCAGGCGTCTGTCCATCTCTCCCACCCTGGTTTTGTAATGTGTGATTCAACAGGTTTAGAGATTTTTATTTTCCCACTGTAGGCACAGAGTGTTTTTTGGCCCAAATGCGGGCACAGAAAGGAGAACTTCTGGAAAGATTATCAAGTGCTAGGAGCTTTTCCAATATGGATGACGAAGAGAATTATTCTGCAGCAAGCAAAGCCGTGAGGCAGGTAGGAGGCTGTTACAGGCACTAACAGTGGTGCTCCATCCTTAGAGCCCTTACCCCACCCCACCTAGCAAGATGCTCAGTCGATTCCTGTGCTCTGTTGGAAAGTCTAGATACCTGTCACAGCTCTGGGTAAGGCCTTCTTCCTGTTCAGCCAAGATAAGTGGAGGGCATCTTTCCATTGACTCAGATTTTTAAATGTAGGCTTTTATCTCTGCTCCTATGTTAAGTGAGTCTTCCCTCCACTGGTGTATATTCATTGAATGTGGACTGGGCTTTATAAGGACATTTGCATACAAGTATTAATAGAACACATACCCCTTTCCTTCCTTTTTCTCGCCTTCCCTACCAAGTGCTGAGTCCCTTGCTCTACTTTCATGTCTTTCTATGTATATCGTTCTATGGATCTGTGTAAAATCCAGGAACCACAAGTGAGCAAAGCCATGATCTGTGTTCTCTGAGATGGACTTAATTTGCTTACAGTGACCATCTCCAGCTGTGCATGTTTTCTCACAAATGGCGTGACTCCGGCCTTGGAGGCTCAGCAGTGTTCCATTGCGTCCATACCACACGTAGTTTATCTCATCCTCCTCACCGTGGTGCTCCCATCAGGATGAGTCTGCTTTTCTTCTCTCAGGGGTGCCCCGGAGGTTAAACATGCAAGAGCCATAGAGTCCGTTACCTCACTTTGATTTCTCTCCTCTACCCCGTTTTATTTAAGTGTAAATCTGGAACAGTGTGAATTGTAGCCATCTCCTTCCATGTAAATAGTTTCATTCTTCTGACAGGTACTGCACCAGCTAAAGAGACTTGGAACTGTGTGGCAGGATGTTCTGCCGGTGAATATATATTGCAAGGCCATGGGGACCTTGCTAAACACAGCGATTGCTGAGATGATTGGCAGAATCAGTGCTCTGGAGGTAAGAGCTGATAAAGACTTGAAATGCAAGTCTTATCCCGCACTGAAGCTTTATTAAGAAAGTGATACTGCAGTCTTACTTTTAATTGACACAAATGGTAGAAGCGATTGGTCAGATAGTGTCTAACTCAGGCTGTTGTGGTTTGGTTGGTTGGTTCCAGTTTTGTCTGAATTCTGTTTTGCTGGGAACTTGCTAATCTCTTTTATACCCAGATAAGAAAGTAGGGTTGTTCAACTTCTCAATCTAGTATCCAAATTAGAAGCGAGGACATTGGAAACTGGGCAGTAGTCCCAAGACATTTAGCATGAAGTCATTTGTTCTGCAGATGAACTAAGTAATTGAATTTACCAACCTGAGCAGTCTGTGCAGGTCCCATTTTGCCAGCATGCTGTGCAGTTGAGTGGACTGTGTGATCCTATGGGGAACATTGCCTGGGCATGGCTAGCTGATCCTCCAGAGTGTTGATCCATCAAACCCTTCCTTGCTGTAGCACCCTGTCCTTTGCAGCAGGCCGTGTGTAGCACATTGTGCTGGGGACACAGGTTCCTGTGCAGACACACAGAACTGCTGACCACCGCCTGCTACACAGTTTATCTCACTTTAACTTCAGGAGGGTTTTCAGAGAGCTGACTGGACCTAGTGACTAGTGAGATGTGCTTCATTGGTTGGAAAACATCTGCCCTGCCCTGCCCTGCCCTGCCCTGCCCTGCCCTGCCCTGCCCTGCCCTGCCCTGCCCTTTGGCTCAGTTTTTCTGTTACGTTCCCTTTGTGCTAAACTAGGACATCTCAACTGAAGATGGCAATAGGTTGTATTCGCTGTGCAAAACTGTGATGGATGAAGGGCCACAGGTGTTTGCACCTCTGTCTGATGAAAACAAGAATAAGAAATATCAGGAAGAGGTTCCAGTCTATGTGGCCAAATGGATGCCCTTCAAAGAACTGATGATAATGCTGCAGGCTAACTTGCAAGAAATTGGAGATCGGTGCGTATCTGTTTCCTGTGGGAGCATAGATATGGTCACAAAAGAGGACTAGGACCATCAGTGGCAGTTGCTCCCCTCCCCCCCCCCCCCCCCCCCCCCCGTGTGTGTGAATGTGTAAGAGACACGCAGATTGGCAGGTTATTGAATCCAGGGTCTTGTGCATGCTGGGCAAGCCCTCTACCACTGGGTCACATCTCTAGCACCTCTGTTACATAGAAGTATTCAGGCAAGAATTTCATGTTTCATTGCAGTAGCTGGGGCCTTTGAGTAATCTTTCATAGGGCAGATCTCATGACCATTTTCACATTTAATAACAAAAGTTTTTCATTCATACTGTTTTGATAGAATATGCTTTTGTTTGTTTGTTTTGGGGGATTTTGAGACAGGGTTTCTCTGTAGCTTTGGAGCCTATCCTGTACTAGCTCTTGTAGACCATGCTGGCCTTGAACTCACAGAGATCCACCTGCCTCTGCCTCCCAAGTGCTGGAATTAGAAGCATGTGCCCCCACTGCCTGGCCAGAACATGTGGTTTTGGCATGCACTATAGGTGTTCTGGTGTTTCTAATTAGTGCATCCTTCTTATACCTGGATGATGCATTTTAAGAATGATTAGATCCCCAGCACTGCAGTTTAGAAAAAATGAAAGAGCTGGGCATATACTATACTCCAGGTCTTACTATATATACCAGACTGGCCTTGAATTTCAAAAGATCCTCCTGCCTCAGCTTCCCAAATGCTTAAATTGCAAGTAGTCACCGTATGTGGCTTAGTTTTTGTTTTCTCTCTTTTTTTACGTACATATTTTATGTGTATGGCAATTTTGTGTATGTATGTCTGTACACTGTGCACCAGATATGTGTCTTGTGTCCACAGAGACCGGAAGAGGATATCAGGGCCCTGGGAACTGGAGTTACAGACTGTTGTGAGTTGCTGTGTAGGTGCTAGGAATTGAAACCTGGAACCCTGATCTTCTGGAAGAGCAGCCATTACTCATAACCACTGAGCCATCTCTCCCCTGTCTCTACTTTTTTTCTGGCTCTGCCAGATGCAGTCATGAGCAGTAATATCTAAAGAAGAATGGGGTTCCCAGGGTTTATTTAATTTCTTGAGTGTAATTGTAAGACAATTTAAAGTCTGACTTTTACAGAGACATAATAGGAAATAGAACTTGTCTTGTTTTGCAGGTGGGCAGATGGAAAAGGTCCCCTAGCAACTGCATTCTCTTCCAGCGAAGTAAAAGCTTTAATCCGTGCCTTGTTCCAGAACACAGAAAGAAGAGCTGCTGCCCTTGCTAAGATTAAATAGCTCTCCCTCCAAGAAAGTCTTTCTTGACTCTGGGTTCCTCCATGAGTGTCATAATTTCCTTCAAGACTTCTCAGAATCACTTATTGGTTTTGGTGAGCCAATGTATCATGGAAATGTGACTTAACATAAGGACATCTGAAGGACATCTGACCTGGCCTGGATGAAGGCTTTCTGAACTGGATCTTAAGATATCACTTTTAGCAAAGCACTGGGTTCCTTGACTGTCGCTGCTCTCCTCTGCCAAGTGTGAATCTGCTGGGCAGCATGGTTTGTTCCCACGCCCTCTGAGAGTTGTGTACATTGTAATTTTAGACCCTGGCTTTGGATATTCCAAAGTTGGGGTTCAGAATTTGTAAGATACTTTTTTTTGTTTGGGTGGGGACTAGGGGCACATTACTTGGCCTTACAAGAATTAGGGAGATCTCTTATATTTCTTTCCAGTAAATAATGCCTTTCAGAGTTAAGAGTGACTGTCTTGAATAACAGGAACTGTGGCCAAAGAGACCAACACCAAGTTTTCTCACAGACTTTTCCTTTTATTGAGGTCTGGCTCACACTTGTCTTCTCCTTGAGCTAGAGTCTGGCTCTGTTGTTTTGGCCGACCTTGCACTCTCAGTCCTACTTTGGCTTTCCAACTGTCAGGACGTACCACATGGCTGCTCATTGCCCCCTTCATAAGACTGCCTCATACTTTTGAGAAGTTTTTGGCATGTTTTGCTATTATGACTAAATTAGTTTTTTTTTTTTTTTGGATGGTCCCTTCTCTTGCTGTTCCCCATTATGAGGTCCTGTTCTTTCTGTACCCTGTCAAATGTCAAAGATTCTAAATTGCCAGAATTCCTTTGCAATGTTATGTGGGTAAAATCCAACAGTAGGTTGTATAGCCTAGTCTTTTAGTTGGTGTACATAGGTGATCTTTTTATTTTGCCTGTGTATATGTGTGTGGTTTGTGAGTGTTCTCACATATGTGTAGAGGCCAGAAGTTTCTGTTAGGCATCTTCCTCCATTGCTCTCTGTCTTCTTTTGCAACACAGTCTCTCATTTGAACTCAGCTCATTTCTTTGGCTAGTCTAGCTAGCTTATTCTGAGGATCCCTGTTTTTTCCTTCCTGAGTGCTGGCATTACCGTGGGTCACCACCTGTATGCAGGAGGAGGGGACCAGACCTCCTCTCCTCACATTTACATGGTGCCTGCTTTGCCCATGGAGCCATCTCCCTAGTCCCAGCACAGACTTAAGTTCTCAGTTCAGCTTTGTGTTCTGAGATCCACGCAGTCTTTGGAGGTGAGGTGCATACTGTGATCGCTCATCCCAGGTTGTGCTCTCTAGCTTGTGTCTCTTCTGTTACCATCCCCCTTTCAAGAAGGAGGCCGGGAAGTCTGCTCTTCACGTGCTTCAGGAGTTGCTTTCTCTGAGGGATTTCAGTACATGGCCCTGCAGCTTCAGTCTGCAGTGTCCCAATCCTTTGCCTTTGAGAAACCCAGTTTTCCAACGTAGTGTCTTCTGTGTTTTCCGTTCTCACCTTCTTGTTTTTAGTTCTCATTCGATCCCGTTAGTCAAGTCATTTTGCTTTTTTAGTCTTACTTTTCCTATTTGTGGGTCATAGAACTAAAAACTAAAAAAAAAAAAAAAAAGAAAAAGAAAAAGAAAAAGACTTCTCTTTAGGATTCAGTTGAGCCAATGACAGTCTGTACTCTGCATATTCTGCGATGAACCAACTGGTGGTTTGTTGTTGCTAATTGTGTTTGAGAACAAAGACGGGGGCTTTTTTTTTTAAAAAAAAAAAAAAAAAAAGAGAAGGAAGGGCTGTTTACACAGGTGTGGAAAATACTGTCTTTTGGAAATACGCACAATTTGAGGTGGTGTTCTTTTCTCAGTAATTGAGAGAAGAATGAGCTATGGAAAAGAAATACACTGTGGAGCTATTAACACAGCAAATTTCTTTTGTTCATAGACGCTTTCCCTATTGCTTGACAGGTACAGCAGTTTGTATATGGGATCTCAGATCTGAAAACCAGGCCCCTCTTTCCTTCCTCAGCTAAACAGAAAACCTCACTCATAGTTTCTGGGTTTTATAGGCTTAGACATGGGGGACATTTTTCCCCTCTAGGGAAAATGAGCAGTCTGTAAGCCATGATTCACAGTGCAGGCAAATAGCCTCCTGGCCAGTGCCATTGATAGCTACCAAATAGGTGTTTTATTTTTTTTAGCGATGAATCATCTGATTGGGAACTGTGGTCTGGGAGCACACACTCAGTCTTTGAAGATACCTGTTCTGATAGGGAACATCATTTGGCCTGGGAGGAGAAACACAAAGAGCATAGCCATTGTGGTATTGAGCGAGTGTCAATACTGTGTCCAAGTAGGAGGAAACTGTTCTTAAGAACAACCAGGGTTATACAGATGACCTTGAGAAAGGAAGACCTTGAAATATTTCCCAATCGTCACAAACAGAAAATTGTTCAAAAGGTAAGTGTGCAAACAACCTTTGTCAGTGAGCTGATTCCTGTTGCCATGTGATCCTGAATTCCTAGCTGAGCCTATGGTCCTTGTTACAAAAAAGTGGAGACCCTCCAGATGGCGCTGTTTCCTCAGGCCTGAGCATCACAATGTATCCAGCTGGTACTGGGGGAAATGGAAGCTAGAGGACCTGTCCGCTTGGTTTTCTTTTTACTCCGGTTTGTTGGAATGTCTAATGGTTTACAAGGACTTTTAAGAAACATGGTAGAAATAGCATGATGAATTTCTGTCCACCTGTCACCTGATCTTAGCAGTTCTCTCATGCCCAGCACCATGGCATCCGTAACTCTCCTCTCTGCTCTGCATTTCACTGGATCGTGGAAGCAGATGCCAGGGAGCATCTTCCAAAGTCCAGGCTCCTTCCATCGCTTGCTTTTGTTTCCTGTGAAGCTTTCTCGCTGCACTCACCGCTGCCCCTGTGAGCTGCACACATCATCAGGTCTCTAGGCTCTCCTCTGTCTACTGCATGGATCCTCAAGCACTGGCTGAAATAACACCTGGAGGCAGCTGAGAGCTGACCCAACCCCATGGTGTCAGAGTGTTCAAACATTTTAAAAGAAAAAAATCTCTCCTGCTGTGGGACACAGAGCTTGCACTTGGAAAGCAGACTGTGCTGGGTCACTTCACTTGGAACCCCATGGTTACCCAGCTCAGGTATTTTATGGAGTCCTAGGACAGAGCTTTCTGGAGTCTGAGATTTAAGACAAAACAGTGCCATTTCCAAGGTCGGTCTGGCTTTAATATTGGCAAAAGAAGTGGCCTCTGGCCGGTTCCAGTCTCCCCTTCATCATCTCCTGTTTTATGAAAGCTGCTTTAAAAACCCACTAGCTGTTTTCATTGTCAGAAAAGGCTACATTTATGCTTGATTATAAACGCTGTATGATAAAAACAGCGCCAAATATGTGACGCTGTGACAAATTACATCTCACTACTATTCTATTCCTTAGTTCTTCTAAACCATCATATCTGTATTTATATTGTTAAAAGACTAGGACCTTTTCTTAACCAAGTTTTTGAGACTGGGTCTCGCTGTGTATCCCTAGCTGGCCTTGAACTCACAGAGATCCACCTGCTTCTGTCTTCACGTGCCACCCCACCTGGCTCCAATTACTTTGTACTCGAGGCCCTTTTGTAAAACTGACTTCAGTTGCCTTGGTCTGAAGTCACAGTAGGTCTTTTATCAAACTCTTTGAAAATTAGTGTACTCACTCATCTCAAGGAGTGTATAATGGTTTTTTGATTACATCTGTAGCTTTTATTTGGAAGTCCCAGGAGATAGAATTCATGTGGGTTTAGAATCATGAACTCATTTGAAACTCAAGTTTTCTTTTCCTATCTTTTCAACCCTCTTAGGCTTTGTATTCCCTTTAACTGCATCTGTTCTGTCATTTCCAGGTGGAAGATAATTCTCCTCGATAGGGAACGGGAAGGCAGAATTGTGGCTGAGTTCTTCAATTGTCTATCATTTTAAAACTGTCACACCAGCTCCAAGCATAGCCTGACCCCTTTTCCTTTCCTTTCGCTGATCTTTTACATACCCTGATAGGAGCAGGTTTTTTGTTTTTTGTTTTTTTTTGTTTTTTTTTAAAGAAAACAGCTTGAGCATATTCTAGACTTCCATCTTCCTACCACTGATTTTTCCCTGTTGAGGCCACTCTTACGGTTTTGCGTACAAGTGGCCTTTTTGTAGAATTCTTTGTTGGCTTCCATCTGCAGCTGCACTACTGTTTTTTATTATATCATGTTTTGTAAGGGCAGGGCTTTCATTTTCTTTAGTTTTTGAGACAGAGTCTTGCTATGTAGCCCAGGCTGGCCTCAGTCTTGTGGCAAGCGTCCTGCCTCAGGCTCCCAAGTAATGAGGGTGTGGGTGTATGCTGCCATGCCGGGCTTTGGCGGGGTAGCTTAGATGGACTAGGTAGTTAAGACAACTGATTTCTCTCATGTTTCTGTGCAAATCAGGCCGTAATAAAAGACTTTGTTGTGGTTAGTAAATAAAATAAGGCAACAAAAATGCAAATCTGTGTGCAGGGTCTGGCGGCATCTAGAGTGAGCAAAGTAAAGGCATGGGTGGCAGGCCCTGCAGCTGAGAACACCCTGCTCCCGGGCCCTGGCCTGGCGGGACCAATGGAGCAGAAGGATTTCTGAGCATATCACCCCTGTCAGAGCCACGGAACAAGGTGGGTTAAGTTCAGCAGGGCAGACAGAGCCCCAAGCAGAAGCATCCACACACTGAAAAAAATTTCATAGCAGGAGAGGCACATCAGCCTTAGAGCATTCCATACTGGTTTTACAAAATGGACTCATGCATCAGAATTTGCAGTGGATCCTGCACCTGAACGCTGAAGGATCACAGGAGGCATCGATCTGCATAAGCAAAGACCATTCATATTTCATCATAAGAGCATCCCTATGAGGTAGCTATGCCATTTTTACCTTATGATGAGAATCCATAGAACGGAGATGAAGTGTTTTGATGGAAGACTCGCCAAAGGTCATGTGATATCAGGCTTCTGACTTAGGCTTGTTTGCTTCTACAACTGATGCCTTTATTGTTCTAGAGAAGCCTTTCTCACCTAGGGGTCTTTCTAGTTTTCATGTCTCCAGATACATTAGTTTAATAGGCTTAACAATTAGTTAAATGGTAACGCAATACCACAGGCTGGATGACTTCAAAAAGGAAAGGAAAGCTTGGGTGGTGGTACGTGTTTTGAATTCCAGTACTTGGCAGACAAAGAGAGGCAGATATCTTCATGCAAATTCCAGGACAGCCAATCCTACAATAGTGAGACTCTGTCTCCATCACACACCCTCCTTCACCACCACCACTGCCACCACCAAAGTTTGGTTCCTACTGATGGCTCAGTGGGAAGGACCTGTTCCAGGTCTCTTGCCTCACAGATGGCCATGCTACTGTATCTTCACAAGGTCTTCCTTCTGGGCATCTATCCAAGTGTCCTGTGTAGTGATGAGGCGAGCAGGCCTGCTTTTCGTCCCGCCCGGCTCCCACATGGCTAGCTTTACACACGAAATAACAACACACAAACTGTATTCATTTAAAAACTGCTTGGCCCATTAGCTCTAGCCTCTTACTGGCTAACTCACACATCTTGATTAACCCATTTCTATTAATGTGTGTAGCACCACGAGGTGGTGGCTTACCCGGAAAGATCTTAACCTGCGTCCATCCCGGAGAGGAGAGCTATGGCATCTGCTTGAGGCATATGCCTCACTGCCTTCCCAGCATTCTGTTCTGTCTTCTCCGCCTACCTATGTTCTGACCTATCAGGCCAAGCAATTTTCTTTATTAATTAACCAATGAAATTAATACAAAACAGAAGACCCACCTAAATCAGTCCTGTAGGTGAAGGACTTCTGAGAATGACACCATAAATGGTGGGGACACAGTACCATGCTGATCTCCAGTTCACACCGCCATGCTTTAGACAGCACTGCTCACATGCTTCCCTTTTCCTGTGCGCCCTTATTGCCTGCCCGTTTTATTTAATCTGCTAGTGAACAGCTGTGAATACAGTCACCTTCAAAGTGGGCCTGCTCACTGGGGTGAGCGCCAGGTCAATAAAGCATTCAGTGGGCTCTAATTTAATTAGCTGAGTTGCTGGGACAGCTGCTCCGTAACTGACTCATGGGCCGGCGGACGACAGAGGACAAGACTAACAGCTCAGTTCAGACATCCCTGAAGCAGCCCCAGGCCCTGGGAACTTGGATTCTGTTCTGGCAGGATGAGAGAGAGCCTGAAGGAGCAGTTAGGAGTCTCTCCTGAGTGTCGATTTTGAAAGTAAAGGAACTGGAGTACAAGGCAGAGCCCTGCAGCTCTAGTCTCCTTTCTGCACATCAGCTAAGCTCTCTTATACTTCAGAAGGTCCCCACACTGCACACTAGTTTAGCTCTCTTATACTGCAGAAGGTCCCTACACTGCACACTAGTTTACTCTCTTATACTGCAAAAGGTCCCTAAAACCGCATCACAGAGCCTTCATGTTCTGCTGGTTGGGTTTTTCCTCTCCACCCATCCAAGTGAGCATGACTTCCAACCTGTCCTAGACCTACCTTTTACTCCCAGGTATACTGACTGACCTTATTTTTTTACGTTTGTTGTGAATCTTTCCCCTGCAGGCAGTCAGCCCTGGAGAGAGCGCTCTCTCTGTCTCTCTTTCTGTCTCTGTCTCTGTCTCTCTCTCTCTCTCTCTCTCTCTCTCTCTCTCTCTCTCTCTCTCTCTCTCTCTCTCTCTCGCACAAGAATTTGCCCTCAGGGCATGGGGCTTCACATTTGCACCTGTTGTTTACTGCCCAGTGTGAACTTGGGCAAATCATTTAGTCTCCATGCTCTTGGTGTGGTCACTCATCAAATGGAGATAGAAAGTGCAGGTTCGCTTACTTCTCAGGCTGCCTTTTTGTTTGTGTGTATATGCATATGTATGTGTTTGTATGGTGTGAATTCCTGTATGTAAGCATGATTGTAGTGACCAGATGACAACCTCGGGTGTTGGTCCTCAGGTCTCCTCTGCCTCCTTTGTCTTTTCTTTTGAGACAAGGCTTCTCATTGGCCTGGAACTTGACAAGTAGATTAGTTTGGCTGGCCAATGAGCTATAGGGATCCATTTGTCTGCATCTCCCTGGTGCTGGGATTTCAAGCATTTGCCATCTTACCTAGCTTATTTATTTATTTATTTATTTATTTATTTATTTATTTATTTATTTTAAATATCGATCCTAGGGTCTGAATTTGGGTCAACAGATGGAGCTGTGCCTCCACCCTTAGGATAGTTTTGACCACTGAAGTTCAAAGGACCTCTCTCCACAAAAGCTGATATAAAGCAAGGGAGACTATGATCTTGCATATGTTGCATGACATATATATGATATATTACTGGGATTATATTCCATCACCTCCTGTGTCCCAAATGTGTGTGTATGAGCTAGGCGATTCCAAGAGAGCAGCCCTACATACATGTATCGACAGGACTTGGCATGGTTGATGGAAACCAGTCTTGGAGAGTAAAGCGAAGACTTAGGGAATCAAAGAAAGTTGTGCACTTGTGCCAGTCACCAGGCAGTGACAGAAAGTTTTAGACTGCTTTGGCTGACCCAGAGCAGATGTTAAGGAAGTTGGTTTTCATTAAGCACATGATTGGTATTTTTGCTGCTTTTTTGGGTCTCTTAATTAAAGCAGATGGAAAATGTCCAATGTGTCTGATACTGGCCTTGCTGAATCCCTCTGTGGGAAACTGTTCTCATGGTCCACTTTCAGCTGAGTTTATTTCACATGTCTTCACATGGAAACCTGAATGACTCTCAAAGTAAGTGTCGTGTGTGTGTGTGTGTGTGTGTGTGTGTGTGTGTGTGGTCTTTCTTTTATTTTAATTTTTGAGATTATAACATAACTCCAGCATTTCTCGCTTCCTTTTTCTCCTTTCACAAATGGCTTCTAAACAGGGTGAAAAACTATTTTGCAAAATGAGCGGCTGCAGGGAAGGCATTTTAATGTGTAGTATGTAAATTATAAACTTCATATTTTATCTCAGAGCCTGAGAAAAAGTTCAGGGACAATGAATAGTTCTTTGTTGGCTTATAGACCATTTCCTAGAATACAGCTTGGGCCATTTTTTTGTCTGGGTATTTCAATAAGAGCAACCTTGTGCTCTAGTTCCTTCTGGGAGTATGTGGTTCTGTGTGGGAAGGAGAGAGCTGGTTTCCCAACATTCCTTCTCTTTGCTGCTGCTGTGGTGGCTGGTGCAGGGTATGGAAGTGGCTAGCTTTTCTCTCAATTGAAGGCCGTAATGTGTCATTACTGAGCAAAGTGCCAGGAATGAATATCTGTATACAAACAGAAGCCACTAATATTGGATTTAGGTCATTAGAAGTGCAGTTTGTGCTATGTTGAGAGTTGAGCTGTGTCTTGAAGCACCAGTGATTTTTAGTTTAGAGAAAACACGAGGGAAGGACTTTGCAGGCTGAGAGCACAGAATAAATGAAGGCGAGTCATGGGAGTGGCCTTCTATTTGACTATTCTGGGCCTTTGTCATTAGAATATAGGCTACAGGGAAGAAAGGATACATTGAGACATAGATTCAAACAACTGGTTGGGATTGGATCATGAACTATAGTGGATGGTTAACCCAAAGCATTTGAAGTTTGTGCTGCTAGCAGAGAGAAGACAGGAAGTTTGTATAAGAGGGAGAGTGGTCAGGTCTGAACTTGGTTTAAAAAGGAACCCTAGTAGCTGGCTGGAGTCTGGGTGGTGTGGGAGAGAGAAGGAATGCAGGGGGATTGTTTGCAAAGGTAGTGTGATGGGTTAATATTGATTTCCATCTTAACAGGCTCTAGAGTCAACTGGGAGATACGCCCGGTCATGTTTGTAAGGGAGTTTCTAGATTGAGTTTATTGAAGAGGGAAGAGGTAGCCCGAATGTGAGCAAAGCCATCCCGCGAGCTGGAGTTCCAGAATGGATGAGAAGGGGAATATGAACTGACCACCGCATTCATTTCTCACTGCTTCTCAACTGTGGATGCCATGTGACCAGCTGCCTCATGCTCCTCTGCTGCCATGCTTTCTCTGCCATGCTGGAACTAAGCTGTAGCAAACCCCTCCTTCCTTCGGCTTCTCTTGCCAGGGCAATGAGAGAAGGAACCAATAGAGGTATTAAGGGAGTGATTTAGGACAGCAGGGCAGAATCTTCCCGCCTGGGTAGGGCGGGAGAAGGAGGAAACACAGCAGATGATCTTGACTGCGTATGTTGATTGATTGGCTGGCACAGCATATGCTCGCTGATTACTTGGCACACACTAAGATCATGTGCTGAGGTAACAGTGATGGAAAGGACAGGTCTATGCTCTTGAGAATCCATCATTGCTCAGGAGCCAGATACACATTCATTTCATCAAGTACCCGGAGATGGTGTGTGCTCCATCAGAGCATGGACTCTGGAACATGGAGAAACATTTAAGGCAGGGCGGTGGTGGCACATGCCTTTAATCCCAGCACTCGGGAGGCAGAGGCAGGCGGATCTCTGTGAGTTCGAGGCCAGCCTGGTCTACAAGAGCTAGTTCCAGGACAGGCTCTAAAGCTACAGAGAAACCCTATCTCAAAAAACCAAAAAGAAAAAAGAAACATTTAATTTGGTCTTAAGGGATGGTGGCAGGCTGGTCATGTAGCTTACTAGAAATACTTGCCCTTGCTCAGGGGACAAGGACTCAAGCATGATTACTTGCTCTGTCCCTGGTGCCCCTCCAGGCTCTGCATGTACCACCTCCTTCCTAGCTCAATCTTCTTTCAGTCCTTTGAGGTTCTACTCTCTCTAGCTACAGGAACTTGAGCGTGGCCTTTGTCTGGAGCATGCTTTACCAGCCCAGACCCTCTCTTCACAGCTTCCTTGAGGACATCGTCCCTGAATCTTCAGATTTATCATGTCAGTGTCCCAGCCTTTCATTAGCATCTTGTGTCCCTCTTTTTAGCACTCTTTAAGTTGGGACCTGTCACCTTGTTGTATAGCTTTTCCTGCTGGAGAGAAGGCTCTTGTGTCTAGCTTTGTTCATCATTGTATATTCAGTATTTACAACAATGCCTGGCATGCACATACATTGCACATCATCAATAAATGTAGTGGGTTCAAATAGGTAAAGGGAGAAAGGCATTCAGGAATAGGCAACAGTAGGAGCAAGGTCCTGTGACTCATTCTGGGTATATTCAAGGAAAAGCAAGTGGCTGGTTTATGGGAAGAAGTTGTGCCATACAGGGACATCTTTTTTGCCCATTGGAGAATGTACTTGAATGGCCAGTTTAACAAGCTAGATTTTGAGGTCCTTGAGGACAGACTCTGCATGTCTTGACTATTTCCATAGCATATCTGGAACGGTGCCTGGTAGAGACCTGAAAACACACGCTCAGTGAATGAATAGTAGATGAATGTACACCTGGCTACAGAAGCTGTGAGTATCCACGGAAGGTTAATATAGTTAAGTTTGCTCTTGGCAATGTTGCTTTGGCAGCAAAGCACGAAAGAGAAAAATCCATTTTCATTCATCTATTATTTCATACTGGTAGATTTTCTTTTTAATAATTTTTTATTGCATTTATTTATTCTGTGCACATCTGTGTGTATGTATGGTGCACATGCACATATGTGTGTGTGTGTACGTACACATGTGCACAGGTGCTCATGTACAGGTTAAAGTTGGTTTGTGTTAGAGTCTTTTCTCTTTTTCCATCATGTGGATCCAGGAGACTGAATTTAGGTCATCAGGTTTAGTGGCAGTTGCCTTAACCACTGAGCCATTTCTTTGGCTTGATAGATAGTTAGATTATCTGGAAAGATAATCCAGGCTGATTATAATGCAGACTAGAGGAAGAATGTCAGTATGTGGCTGCTACGATAATCCTGGGGAAGACACTTGTGGGCGGGTGGCTGGGGTAGCTGCAGAGCTGGATGAGGGGGAAGATTTTTTGATACTGCTCAAATGAGGTGACCCTAAGGTATTAATACAAGTTACTGTTTTGTTTGGCCTTTTTTTTTCCCCCAATGGGACTTCTGGGAGATGAAGAAGCCCTCAAGGAAGAAAAGGCTCAGTGGGAGTCACTTCCAGGCCCCTCTGAGCCCTTCTAGGAGGCAGCCTGCCATTCACACTTGCTCCAGTACTCCTTTCTCAGGCTTTGATAAGATTAACAAAGCAGAATACAGTGTTCAGAATGCAGTGTGCTAATGAAAAGAGCAGCTGATTACCACGTGGAACCACCTGGCTTTTCTTCCTAAATACATTTTTATTCATTTCTTTATAGTCAAAGCAAGAAAATTATAGTCAAAGCAAGGAAAATGGCAACAGTCATTCAGGAGTCTCCCTTGCCTATTCACACATAATAATGATGTGGAATAAATTAACTAGTTATAGCATTTCCCTAATTTTTACTAATTAAAGTTTTTCTTTTATGAGACTCAGGAATCTGTTGGGAAAACGGCTCTCCAGCGGTCTGCATACAAAAAGATGTGTGTTTGGGTTTCATCAGGTTGTAGGATGGTGGTAGAGGGGTCTGA